>NC_091978.1:200320794-200620794 GCF_044704955.1 Pristiophorus japonicus
TACAAGAGAATGAAGGAACAACAGGAATAATAAATAAGTATCTTATCTCAGTTTTCACATAGAGAGTGAACATTGGGTTAGCACCACCAGAGGTTAGTTAGTGGAGAGGTGACTGTTCAAAAATAAAAAGTACTAAAAAAATTACTCTTACTGTAGAAAATTTTAATCAGAGCCTCCAGTATTTCTTTCCTAGTTTTCCTTGGATATGTAAGTGTAAACCTACAGGTTCCAAAATTTTGTGAACAGATAAATTGGCTTGGAAATCTCTGCCTCCCTGGGTCCGTACGGAGTGTGTATGGACCCGGGAAGGCATCCAAAAGCCGTTTTCTGGCGCACAATGCGCATGCACTGAAAACTGGCTTTTCCAATCCGTCAAGTTGGAGCTTGACAGATCCAACGCATATCAGGAGTGAGGACATTTGCAAGGGCAAGACTGCGGTATTTACCCATATTTTTCCCAGCAAATGTCCTCAAAACTCTTGCGCCTGCTAAAAGCAGGCGTATAGCCTACCTTTACAGGCGTAAGAGTTTTAAAGCACACTTAAAACATAAAAAATAAAAGTAAAGAAACACATTTTATTTTTAAAAACCCTGCCCACTGCGTTAAATTTATTTTAAAGCATATCAAATAAAGCTTTTTAAAAAAAAAATCAGAATTTTTTTTTCAATAATACATAACTAGCTTTAATTTAAATTAATATTAAATAGGTAGTGTATTTTTTTTATTTTTTTATTAATGTTTTGTGTGTTTGGGAGGGTTTCTCAGAGTTTCCATTATTATGAATGAGAACATACTTTACCTTGATTGACTGCCCAGAGCCATGTGACTGCAGCTCCAGCCCTGTGCATGTCCTGACCTACACGCGCTGCGACACGCAATCGGTGGAGGGCTCAGGACCAGAAACTCGCGTGGGTGCAGCAGCTTCAGGTAAGTGCGCTTCTTTTTTGTAGAATCCAGTTGAACGCCCGAGGGGAGGAGAAACTGCGATTTCTGGGCTATTGTGCCACAGAACTTGTGACCAATATATGTGACTTATTCGAAAGGAGTCAGAGATAAGCCAATATATTATGTCAATTATAATTTGACTTCAGTTGGTGATAAACTACTAGAGGTAGAAATTGCCCCCCACCCAAAATGGGGCGCTCCCACCTCGTTTCGATGGTGTTTACCGCAACAGTGGTTCAGGTCGCCTCTTGAGCGACATGCTGTTCTTTGATTTTTTTTCTCTCTGATTCGGAACTCGATCATAATGGGGGTGGTGACTACACCTAAGGTGCAGATGCGCGGTGGTGACAGCAACTGAGGGACGGAAGATGGGGGTTGGTGCGGGGTGACCACCACAATGATGTAATCATGGCATCGCGTCACCACGGCTCTCCCCTTCACTTAAAGCAGAGAGCCTCCGTGATTATAAAACTTTGGCCCACTGAGCCACCAGGGAGGGTTTCGGCCGGGCCAGCAGCCTGGCACCCAAGAGGGGATGCCAGGCTGCTGTTGGTGGCCCGGCCGAACCCAGGGTCATATTAGTCGGGCCGACATAGCAGTCGGCCAACAAAAAAAAGACATGGTGGCAGCGGCAGTGCACCCTCCCCTTTAACGGAAGCCGCACTGCCGTTGCAGAAGACCACAGCCTCACTGGATCACCGAGAAAAGCTTGTTTTAAGACCACTGGGTGGGCCGAAGATTTTCAGAGGGGAATGTCGCCACTGGGGGGTTAGATCAGCGGTGCGCACAGTGATGACACGCTTAAGACGGATCAGCAGCAGCGGAGTGGTAGGGTGTGAATGGGAGCACCACCGGGACACCTTGGGAGGGCAATTGGGCTATCAGCAGCCATTCTACCAAAAGTCGGTGGCCACTCCACTCTGCAGTGTGGCCACCGATTTGCGGTGGTAACAGGCCTTAATGAGAGCGGCAATTTCAGCCCCCTAGAATCTATAATACTGGATGAAATTATTAAGCGCTCGAAGAAACGGGAGTTAATCAGGGCCAGTCAACAAGTATTTTTATAAGAAACTTGTGCTTGACAAACTAGAAGGAAAAGGAATTAAAAGGAATAAGATTGCCGAACAGATAGAAGTTGCTTTGAGTTATATGAATGTAAATGCACAAGGTATTCTGAATAAAACTGGTGAACAGAAGGTGCAAATTACATTCATGGGTGTAATATCATGACATTATTAGAGATGTGACTTAGACTAGGAGAGGTCTGGAAGCTAAATCATAGAATCATAGAATCGTAGAATGGTTACACCACGGAAGAAGACCAATCGGCCCGTCAAGCCCGTGCCGACGACTCTCAGCTAGTCCCACTCCCCTGCCCTTTCCCCGAAGCCCTGAAATTTTTTTTCTTTCAGATGCTTATCCAACTCCCTTTTAAAAGATAAAATTTAGTCTGCTTCCACCACGCTTTCAGGCAGTGCATTCCAGATCCAAATCCACTCGCTGTGTAAAAAATGTTTTTCTTACGTCGCCTTTGGTTGTTTTGCCAATCATCTTAAATCTGTGTTCTCTGGTTCTCGACCCTTCTGTCAATGGGAACAGTTTCTCTCTATTTACTCTGTCCAGACCGTTCATGATTTTAAACACCCCTATCAAATCTCTCAATCTTCGCTGCTCCAAGGAGAACAACACCAGCTTCTCTAGTCTATCAACATAACTGAAGTCCCTCATTCCTGATATCGTTTTCGTAAATATTTTCTGCACCTTTTCTAAGGCCTTCACATCCTTCCTAAAGTATGATCCCCTGAGTTGGACACAGTACTCCAGTTGGGGCTGAGCCAGTGTTTTTACAAGTTCATCATAATTTTCACATTTTGTACTCTATACCTAAATTTATGAAGCCCAGGATCCAGTAAGCCTTTTTAACCACTTTCTCAACCTGCCCTGCCACCGTCAATGATTTATGCACACATACCATTAGTTCTCTCTGTTTGTGCACCCCCTTTAGGATTGTACCATTTAGTTTAAGTGTCCTCTCCTCATTCTTTCCACCAAAATGCATCACTTCACATTTTTCTATGTCAAATTTTATCTGTCATGTATCCGCCTATTTCACCAGCTTGTCTATGTCTTCCTGAAGTCTATCATTATCCTCACTGTTCACTATTCTCAGAATAAGGGGTCGGCCATTTAGGACAGAGATGAGGAGAAACTTCTTCACTCAGAGGGTGGTGAATCTTTGGAATTCTCTACCCCAGAGAGTTCTGGAGGCTCAGTCTTTGAGTATATTCAACATAGAAACATAGAAACATAGAAAATAGATGCAGGAGTAGGCCATTCGGCCCTTCGAGCCTGCACCACCATTCAATAAGATCATGGCCGATCCTTCACCTCAGTACCCCTTTCCCGCTTTCTCTCCATACCCCTTGATATTTTTAGCTGTAAGGGCCATATCTAACTCCCTCTTGAATATATCTAATGAACTGGCATCAGCAACTCTCTGCGGTAGGGAATTCCAGAGGTTAACAACTCTCTGAGTGAAGAAGTTTCTCCTCAGCTCGGTCCTAAATCGCTTACCCTTTATCCTTAGACTGTGACCCCTGGTTCTGGACTCCCCAAACATAGGGAACATTCTTCCTGCATCTAACCTGTCCAGTCCCATCAGTATTTTATATGTTTCAATGAGATCCCCTCTCATTCTTCTAAACTCCAGTGAATACAGGCCCAGAGGATCCAGTCTCTCCTCATATGTCAGTCCTGCCATCCCGGGAATCAGTCTGGTGATCCTTTGTTGCACTCCCTCAATAGCAAGAACGTCCTTCCTCAGATTAGGAGATCAAAACTGAACACAATATTCCAGGTGAAGCCTCACCAAGGCCCTGTACAGCTGCAGCAAGACCTCCCTGCTCCTATACTCAAATCCCCTAGCTATGAAGGCCAACATGCCATTTGCCTTCTTCACCGCCTGCGCACCTGCATGCCAACCTTCAATGACTGATGTACCATGACACCCAGGTCTCATTGCACCTCCCCTTTTCCTAATCTGCTGCCATTCAGATAATATTCTGCCTTCATTTTTTTGCCACCAAAGTGGATAACCTCACATTATCTACATTATACTGCATTTGCCTACTCACCTAACCTGTCCAAGTCACCCTGCAGCCACTTAGAATCCTCCTTACAGCTCACACTACCACCCAGCTTAGTGTCATCTGCAAACCTGGAGATATTACTCTCAATTCCTTCATCTAAATCATTAATATGTATTGTAAATAGCTGAGGTCCCAGCACTGAGTCCTGCGGCACCCCACTAGTCACTGCCTGCCATTCTGGAGAAGATCCATTTATCCCGACTCTCTGCTTCCTGTCTGCCAACCAGTTCTCTATCCACGTCAATACATTACCTCCAATACCATGTGCTTTAATTTTGCACACCAATCTCTTGTGTGGGACCTTGTCAAAAACCTTTTGAAAGTCCAAATACACCACATCCACTGGTTCTCCCTTGTCCACTCTACTAGTTACATCCTCAAAAAATTCTAGAAGATTTATCAAGCATGATTTCCCTTTCATAAATCCATGCTGACTTGGACCGATCCTGTCACTGCTTTCCAAATGCATTGCTATTTCATCTTTAATAACATTTTCCCCACTACTGATGTCAGGCTAACCAGTATATAATTCCCCATTTTCTCTCCCCCTCCTTTTTAAAAAAGTGATGCTACATTCCAGTCCATAGGAACTGATCCAGAGTTGATAAACTGTTGGAAAATGATCACCAATGCATCCACTATTTCTAGGGCCACTTCCTAAGTACTCTGGGATGCAGACTATCAGGCCCCAGAAATTTACCGGCCTTCAATCCCATCAATTTCCCTAACACAATTTCCTGACTAATAAGGATCTCCTTCAATTCCTCCTTCTCACTAGACCTAGTATTTCTGGAAAGTTATTTGTGTCTTCCTTCGTGAAGACAGAACCGAAGTATTTGTTCCCCATTCTAAATTCACATGATTCTGAATGCAAGGGACCTATGTTTGTCTTCACTAATCTTTTTCTCTTCACATATCTATAGAAGCTTTTGCAGTCAATTTTTATGATCCCAGCAAGCTTCCTCTCATACTCTATTTTCCCTCTCCTAATTAAACCCTTTGTCCTCCTCTGCTGAATTCTAAATTTCTCCCAGTCCTCAGGTTTGCTGCTTTTTCTGGTCAATTTATGTGCCTCTACCTTGGATTTAATACTATCCCTAATTTCCCTTGTTAGCCACGATTGAGCCACCTTCCCCATTTTATTTTTACTCCAGACAATTGTACAATTGTTAAAGTTCATGTGATCTTTAAGTGCCTATCCCCCATCTGCCCTTTAAGTATCATTCACCAGTCTACTTTAGCCAATTCACGTCTTATACCATCGAAGTTATCTTTCCTTAAGTTCAGGATCCTAGTCTATGAATTAATTGTGTCACTCTCCATCTTAATAAAGAATTCTACCATATTATGGTCACTCTTCCCCAAGGGGCCTCGCACAACAAGATTGCTAATTAGTCCTTTATCGTTACACATCACCCAGTCTAGGATGGCCAGCCCTCTAGTTGGTTCCTCGACATATTGGTCTGGAAAACCATCCCTAATACACTCCAGAAAACCCTCCTCCAACGTACTGCTACCAGTTTGGTTAGCTCAATCTATATGTAGATTAAAGTCGCCCATGATAACTGCTGTACCTTCATTGCATGCATCCATAATTTCTTGTTTGATGCTGTCCACAACCTCAATACTACTCTTTGGTGGTCTGTACACAACTCCCACTAGCGTTTTCTGCCCTTTGGTATTCCGCAGCTCTACCCATACAAATTCCACATCATCCAAGCTAATGTCCTTCCTTACTTTTGCGTTAACTTCCTCTTTAACCAGCAACGCTACCCCACCTCCTTTTCCTTTCTGACTATCCTTCCTGCATGTTGAATACCCCTGGATGTTGAGTTCCCAGCCTTGGTCACACAGGGGCCATGTCTCCGTAATGCCAATTATATCATATTCGTTAATAGCTGCCTGCGCAGTTAATTCATCCACCTTATGAATGCTCCTCGCATTGAAGAACAGAGCCTTCAGGCTTGTCTTTTTAATACATTTTGTCCCTTTAGACTTTTGCTGTAATGTGGCCCTTTTTGATTTTTGCCTTGGGTTGTTCTGGCTTCCACTTTTACTTTTGGTCTTGCTATCCTTTGCTTCTGCCCCCATTCTACTTTCTTCTGTCTCCCTGCATAGGTTCCCATCCCCCTGCCATATTAGTTTAACCCCTCCCCAACAGCACTAGCAAACACTCCCCCTAGGACATTGGTTCTGGTCCTGCCGAGGTGCAGACCTTCCGGTTTGTACTGGCCCCACCTCCCCCAGAACTGGTTCCAATGTCCCAGGAATTTGAATCCCTCCCTCCTGCACCACTCCTCAAGCCATGTATTCACCTTAGCTATCCTGCAAATTCCTACTCTGACTAGCACGTGGCACTGGTAGCAATCCTGAGACTACTTCCTTTGAAGTCCTGCTTTTAAATTAACTCCTAGCTCCCTAAATTCAGCTTGTAGGACCTCATCCCATTTTTTACCTATATTGTTGGCACCTATATGCACCACGACAACTGGCTGTTCACCCTCCCCCTCCAAAATGTCCTTCAGCCGCTCCGAGACATGCTTGACCCTTGCACCAGGGAGGCAACACACCATCCTGGAGTCTCGATTGCAGCCGCAGAAATGTCTATCTATTCCCATTACAATTGAATCCCCTGTCACTATAGCTCTCCCACTCTCTTTCCCTGCCCTCCTGTGCAGCAGAGCCACCCATGGTGCCATGAACTTGGCTGCTGTTGCCTTCCCCTGATGAGTCATCCCCCCCAACAGTACCCAAAACGGTGTATCTGTTTTGGAGGGGGATGACCGCAGGGGATCCCTGCACTACCTTTCTTCAACTGCTCTGCCTGATGGTCACCCATTCCTTATCTGCCTGAGTAACCTTTACTCGCGATGTGACCAACTCACTAAACGTGCTATTTACGACATCCTCAGCATCACGGATGCTCCAGAGTGAATCCATGCGCAGCTCCAGTGCCGCAATGCAGTCTGTCAGGTGCTGCAGCAGGATACACTTCCTGCATATGTTGTCGTCAGGGACACTGGAAGTGTCCCTGGCTTCCCACATAGCACAGGAGGAGCATAACATGTGTCTGGGCTCTCCTGCCATGACTTAGCCTTAGATTAACTTAATTTGGCAACAATGTCAAAGGTTACCTACTGATAAGGAAATAAAAAGAAGAGAAAAAGATTAAATACTTACCAATCCACTAGCCAATCACTTACCCGCTTGGCTGTGACGTCACCCTTCGATTTCTTTCTACTTCTTTGTTTACCTTCTGCCCTTGCCCCTGCACTAGCTGGCCTCCTCGATGTCTCTCCGAACTCCCGCTGCTCCCGGGTCTTTTATAGGCCTCCTCGACGTCTCTCCGAACTCCTACTGCTCCCGGGCCTTTTATTGGCCTCCTCGAAGCCTCTCCGAACTCCCGCTGCTCCCGGACCTTTTATAGGCCTCCTCGACACCTCTCCAAACTCCCGCTGCTCCCGGGCCTTTCATAGGCCTCATAGACACCTCTCTGAACTCCTGCTGCTCCTGGACCTTTTATAGGCCTCCTCGACGCCTCTCCAAACTCCTGCTGCTCCTGGGCCTTTTATAGGCCTCCTTGATGCCTCTCCGAACTGCCGCTGCTCGTGAGCCTTTTATAGGCCTCCTCGATGCCTCTCCGAACTCCCGCTGCTCCTGGGCCTTTTATAGGCCTCATCGATGCCTCTCCGAACTCCCGCTGCTCCTGGGCCTTTGATAGGCCTCCTCGACGCCTCTCTGAACTCCCGCTGCTCCCGGGCCTTTTATCGGCAGAGGTCGATAGATATTTGGATAGTAAGGGAATCAAGGGATTTGGGGATACTGTAGGAAAGTGGAGTTGAGGTAGTAGATCAGCCATGAGCTCATTGAATGGTGTAGGAAGCTCATGGGGCTGATTGGCCTACTCCTGCTCCTAAGTCTTATATTCTTATGTAATTCCAAGTTTTGTGTCATTTGCAAATTTTGAAATTGTGCCCTTTACACCCAAGTTCAAATCATTAATATATATCAAGAAAAGTGGTCCTTGAACTGACCTCTAGGGAATATCACATTCTTTCAGGCCGAAAAACAATCGTTCACTACTACTCTCTATTTCTTGCCACTTAGCCAATTTCGTATCTAGGCTGCCACTATTCCTTTTATTCCATGGGCTTCAACTTTGCTGGCAAAGTGACACTTTGTCGAACACCTTTTGGAAATCCATGTACACTACGTCAACTGCATTACCCTCAACAACTCTCTCTGTTACGTCACCAAAAAAGTTAATTAAACACGATTTGCCTTTAACAAATCCATGCTGGCTTTCCTTGATTAATCCACCCCTATCCAATGACTGTTAATTTTGTCGTTGATTATTGTTTCTAAAAGCTTCCCCACTACTGAGGTTAAACTGACTAGCCTGTAGTTGCTGGGTTTATTTTTACACCCATTTATGTGGCTTTTGCAATTTTCTAGTCCTCTGACACTACCCCCGTATGTATGGAGGATTGGAAAATTATGACCAGTACCTCCGCAATTTCTGTCCTCTATTCCCTCAGCATCCTTGGATGCATCCCATCCACTCCAGGTGATTTATCTACTTTAAGTATAGCCAGTCTTTTTAATAAATATTCCTAATTATAAAATATTCAGGAGAGATAGATTCAGAAAGAAAGGAGGAGAGATAAAATTAAGCAAAGATTCCATCACAACACTAGAATTAGATATAATATAAGCAGTAGTGCAAAAGTTGAATCTAATTGGAAAGAGTTGAGGAATAAAGAGGTGTCTCTTACTTATTTAGGAATTTATTACTAAATGATAAACAGTGGATATGAGATAGAGGAAAAGATATGAAGGCAAATTAGAGGAAAGTGTTTTAGTTAGAGTGCCATAATGATGGGTAACTTTAATTATCCAAAGATAGACAGGTGCAAAAGTACTGTAATGGCAAATAAGGGGAAGGTTTCTATAATTCTGCACAAGTTCTGGAATTCCCTCCCCAAGCCTTTCTGTCTTGGTTACCTCACTCTCATCCTTTAAGACGGTTCTTAAAAACTTCCTCTTTGACTAAGGTTTTGGTCACATAAGAACATAAAACAAGAAATAGGAGCAGGGGTAGTCCACCTGACCCTTTGAGCCTGCTCTGCCACTCAATAAGATCATGGCTGACCTGATCATGGACTCAGCTCCACTTCCCTGCCCTCATAATCTTATACGTTTCGATAGGATCACCTCTCATTCTTCTGAACTACAATGAGTATAGGCCCAACTTACTCAACCTATCTTCATAAGTCAACCCCCTCATCTCAGGAATCAACCTAGTGAACCTTCTCTGAACAGCCTCCAATGCAAGTATATCCTTCCTTAAATACGGAGACCAAAACTGTACGCAGTACTCTAGGTGTGGCCTCACCAATAACCTGTACAGTTGCAGCAGGACTTATTTGCTTTTGTACTCTATCCCCCTTGCAATAAAGGCCAACATTGCATTTGCCTTCCTGATCACTTGCTGTACCTGCATACTAACTTTTTGTGTTTCATGCACAAGGACCCCCAGGTCCCTCTGTACTGCAGCACTTGGCAATTTTTCTCCATCTAAATTATAATTTGCTTTTCTATTTTTTGTGCCAAAGTGGTAAACTTACATTTTCCCACATTATACTCCATCTGCCAAATTTTTATCCGCTCACTTAGCCTATCGAGCTCCCTTTGCTGATTTTTTGTGTCCTCCTCACAATTTGCTTTCCCACCCATCTTTGTATCATCAGCAAACTTGGCTACATTACTCTCAGTCCCTTCATCCAAGTTATTACTATAGATTGTAAATAGTTGAGGCCCCAGCACCGATCCCTGTGGGATCCCACTAGTTACTGTTTGGCAACCAAAAAATGACCCATTTATCCTGACTCACTGTTTTCTGTTAATTAACCAATCCTCTATCCATGCTAATATATTACCCCCAACACCATGAACTTTTATCTTGTGCAGTAACCTTTTATGTGGCACCTTATTGAATGCCTTCTGGAAATCCAAATAAACCACATCCACTGGTTCCCCCTTTATCCACCCTGCTCGTTACAGCCTCAAAGAACTCCAGCAAATTTGTCAAACATGATTTCCCTTTCATAAAACCATGCTTGATTGAATTATGCTTTTCCCAATGTTCCCGCTACTGCTTCCTTAATAATGGACTCCAGCATATTTCCAGCGATAGATGTTAGGCTAACTGGCCTACAGCTTCTTGCTTTTTGTCTGCCTCCTTTTTTAAATAGGAGCATTACATTTGCGGTTTTCCAATCCACTGGGACCGCCCCAGAATCCAGCGAATTTTGGTAGATTACAACCAATGCATCCACTATCTCTGCAGCCACTTCTTTTAAGACCCTAGGATGTAAGCCATCAGGACCTGGGGACATGTCCGCGTTTAGTCCCATTATTTTACCGAGCGCTGCTTCTTTAGTGATACTGATTGTATTAAGTTCTTCCCTCCCTATAGCCCCTTGATTATCCACTATTGGGATGTTTTTAGTGTCTTCTACCATGAAGATTGTTACAAAATATTTGTTCAACGTCGCTTCCATTTCCCTGTTCTCCCTTATTAATTCCCCAGTCTCATCCTCTAGGGGACCAACATTTACTTTAGCCACTCTTTTCCTTTTTATGTACCTGTAGAAACTCTTATCTGTTTTTATATTTCTTGCTAGTTTACTTTCATAATCTTTCTTCCCTCTCTACTATTTTTTTAGTCGTTCTTTGCTGGCTTTTCAAAGTTTCCCAAGCCTCTGGCCTCCCACTAGTCTTGGCCACATTGTATGCCCTCGTTTTCAATTTGATAGCATCCCTTATTTCCTTAGTTAGCCACGGATGGTTATCCTTTCTCTTACAGTCGTTCCTTCTCATTGGGATATATTTTTGATGCGAGTAATGAAATATCTCCTTAAATGTCTGCCACTGCTCATCAACCGTCCCACACTTTAATCTATTTTCCCAATCCACTTCAGCCAACTTTGCCTTATTACCTTTGTAGTCTCCTTTATTTAAACTTAAGACACTGGTTTGAGATCCAACATTTTCACCCTCCAACTGAATTTGAAATTCAACCATGTTATGCTTACTCATTCCTAGAGGATCCTTGACTAGGAGATCATTTATTAATCCTGTCTCATTGCACAGTACCAGATCTAAGATAGCCTGCTCCCTGGTTGGTTCCGTAATGTACTGTTCAAGGAAACAATTCCAGATACACTCTATCAACTCTTCCTCAAGGCTACTGGTCAATTTGTTTTGTCCAATCAATATGAAGTTTAAAATCGCCTAAGATCATTGCCGTTCCTTTTTTACAAGCCTCCATTATTTCTTGATGTATACTCTGTCCAACAGTGTAACTACTGTTAAGGGGCCTATAGACTACACCCACCAGCGACTTTTCCCCCTTATTATTCCTTATCTCTACCCAAACTGATTCAGCATATTGATCTTCTGAGCCGATATCGTTTCTCACTAACGTACTCATCTCATCCTTTATTAACAGAGCTACCCCACCTCCTTTTCCTTTCTGTCTGTCAGTTCCCCTGGTACGCTCCTCATCTCCGCCCCCTTAAGTCCAAATTTTCAAAGAAGCATGGCAAGTTGTTGCAGTGCATCTTCTAGATGGTACACACTGCAGCCACGGTGTATCGGTGGTGGAGGTAGTGGATGTTTAAGGTGGTGGAGGGGCTGCCAATCATGCGAGCTGCTATGTCCTGGATGGTGTTGAGCTTCTTGAGTGCTGTTGAAGCTGCACTCATACAGGCAAATGGAGATTATTCCATCATACTCCTGACTTGTGCCTTGTATATAGTTGAAAGAATTTGGGGAGTCAGGAGGTGAGACACTTGCTGCAGAATACCCAGCCTCTGACCAGCTCTTGTGGCCACAGTAGTTATGTGGCTGGTTCATTTAAGTTTCTGGTCAATGGCGACCCCAAGGATGTTGATCGTGGGGGATACTGCAATGGTAACTCCTTTGAATGTCAAGTGGCGGTGATTCGACTCTCACTTGTTGTAGATAATCACTTGTGTGACACGAAAGTTACTTGCCTCTTATCTGCTCAAGCCTGAATGTCATCCACGTCTTGCTGCATGGGGGCATGGACTGCGGGACTTGTTCTGAAGCAGAAGTCTTCAGCACTACAGCCGGGATGCTGTCGGGGCCCATCGCTTTTGCTGTAAATGTGGCTCTATTGGTCTGATAGAAGTTATTAAAATTTGATGAGATGAATAGGGAGAAACTAATTTCAGTGGTTGGTGGTTAGTAACTCATTGGTCATAAATTTAAGATTATGACCAAAAGAATGAAAGAAGATGTTAAGAAAAATTTATGCAGAGGGTTGTTAGGACATGGAATGCCTTAGCATAAACAGTGGTGGAAGCAAGCTTCAGAATAGTTTTTAAAAGAGAAGTGCATAAATATTTGCAAAAGAGAAATGCAGAACAAAATGCGGGAAGGGGAGGGACTACATGGTCAACTCTTTCAGGGTGGTGACATGGCTTAATGGGCTGACTGGCCTCCTTCTGTGATGTAACATTTTATAGGCCTGATTTTGTTCTTAGTTGTATCTAGATCTGGGGTAATAAGGTCAAGAAATGCAGCAGAAATCAGTTTCACTGGATTCCCACTGGTTTTAGACCTCAGTGAATCTTCTGATGAGGCCTAGATTAGGAATATGAAGCTCCCATTTGTAAAAAGAGTGGGAAGGACGCAGCATTGTTTTACTGAATCAACTACTTCCCCAGACTCTGGCAAACTGTCTTCTCAGGGTCTGAGTCAATAAAGAGGCAGATGTCGCTTCTGCCAGCTGCTGTAAGGACACCTACAACTACCATACAGTCAAGGGCGTGCTCAGGTGCAGAGACCATAAAGTCAGTTTTGGCCTGAAACTTGACTGCAAATTCTTGCAGGCATTCTGCAGTGCTGACCGATTGGTTGCTGCTGTGGAGTGCAACAGAGGGCAACTCTTCTCCAAACCACCTCCACTTCAGCAGTCATCAACCAAGGGATTGCTCTGCCCACTGGCTGCACCTTAGGATTTCCTTTATTTTCTACTGTTACTTCTTAGTTCCCTTCCCCTTCACAGTTGGCATCACTTCTAATAGGCCATTAAGGTGTTCTAAAGGCTTTCTGAAAATTCCCCCCACCCCACCCCCTGCCACTGGATGTGAGCATAGCCAGGCAATCAGCTCTGGAGCACCTGACAGTTCCAGAACAATCTTTAACAGAGCCCGCACAGCAGAGGATCTGCTTTTAACATCTGGCATGGAAGCTGTGATTTCTGCTCATAGCACTTTGTAATTGGAGTGGAGAGGGCTATCTCTTCCATCCGCCAAACGATTAGGACTGGAATACAAGGACATATTTCTCAAGGCTTCCAAGATCTACTTAATACTATCTGGTCAGCCGTCTGGCTGATCAGTGGCCCAAACAGAACTGCAACCCAGCACTAATGGCATGGAAGGCATGTACATGCATGAAGGAGCTATCTCTCAAGACAGTGCCATGTGGGTGCCCGCCTGCCAGGCCTCTCGGATATCTGTGGAAGGAAGCAGCCATGGTCAGGCTGGTACAGCAACAGCACAGGGGATATAGCTCCCTCTGAGTCCTCAAGTGATCTGAAACCAAGAGGCCATCTCAATTTCCTCAAGGCTCCTGCTGGACATTAAAGTGTAAGCACAGCAATAGGAACAATTAGGAAATATCTCAATAGCAAATTCAGTAGAGAATTATTTTCATAGAAAACAGATGATTTGATTGATTTGTGAAACAAAGAGGGTCGAACGCATAGGGTAAAGAGTATAAGACATTTTCAAAATTATCTTGGAGGCTGAGGGCTCCATGTGAGCCTGTGAATGAGGTGATATAGTTGCCAAAGGGGAAAATGTGGCAGTAGGCTCATTTTTGTTAGAGGTGACTCTTATGAATTGTGTTTGCATCTTAGTAGCACCTGGTAAAGATTCTCTTTCTGTCCCCTTCTTCAAGTCTTTGGTAATTTGCTGACCCTGCTTGCTTATTCAACCTCTGGGCCATTAATTAGTAGTCCTTTGTGGATGGCGAAATTGCACAATCCCAACACTCTTCACAGGTCAAACCACAATGATGCAAAGGACCTTAGTTGAACTATACTAGAGATCTGTCCAGGTAATTACGGCATGCCTTTGGAATCTCTCTAGTCTGCCCAATGATAAGGCTGGTGGCATCTTGAGGCTCATTGTTCTGAGTGTCTCAGATTCCAAACTGATGTTAGCAGCCACAGCTGCAGAGACTCGCTTTGATTATCAATCAGTCATTTGGACATTTACCTTTGACCTGTGAAGAGTGTTGGGATTGTGGACAGTCATAAGGTCAAGCAATCATGGCATCTCTCTAGATATCATCTCTCAGATGTTAGCAATGGCTCAATAGTAGCGCTCTCATCTCTGAGTCAGAAGATTGTGGGTTCAAGTCACACTCCTGACACATTGGAACACAAAATCTAGGCTGACGCTCATTGCAGTACTCAGAGAGATCTGCACTGTCGGAGGTGCCATCCTTCGGATGAGACGTTAAACCGGGGCCTGGTCTGCCCTCTTAGGTGTATGTAAAAGATCCCATGGCACTATTTCTATGTCCTGTCCAAAAGTGATCTCACAACCAACATCATTAAACAAATTGATGATCTGGTCATAATCGCACTGCTTTTATGGAACCTTGCTGTGTGCAAAATGACTGTCGCGTTTCCTACGTTACAACAGTGACTGCACTTCAAAAGTACTTCATTTGCTGTAAAGCCCTTTGGAATGTCCTGAGGTTATGAATGGTGCTATGTAAATGCAAGTCTTTCTTTATAATATATATTCACATGAGAGAATGGTACCCTATTCCTGTTGACAGAGTTGATTGCTTTCTCCCAAGGGACATAGACTGCATCAATGAACCTGGGAAATCCAGTCTTTCTGATAAAAGTATGTTTATGTGCAAAGCCCATGGGGAATGAGATGAACATTCCTACTCATAAAAAATATATCAGTAAATCACTTGATGCAGTGGTCTACAGATGATTAGCTGATATTGCAAATATCTCTTGATGCTGCCTGAATGGATCATGTGACATGGAAGTTATGCACCTCTTTGAGTTACTTGAGGAACAGGTAAGCTCCAGGTCTGCGACAAGCAGCTGACACAAAACTATATTGCCTCTCGACCTATATTGAAGCTCAACTTGCTGAAGCATTGATGAATTGAAAGTTTTAAAACAGATCACCTATGTCTGCAGACATGTGGCATGGGTGCCAGTGAGTGGGTGCCAGATGATGCCTATGATCAGCCAAGCTTCCCTGCATTGTTCTATACACGGGTTGGTAATGAATCACCTCTCAGTTGGTTTGGAGGGGCTGACATTTTGTATATTGCCCTCCTTTAGTTTTGGACTACCCTGCCCGTTTTCCTGCCGCGTTGTGCACACACAGTCTCTTTACTGACCGGCGGTGACCCACTTTCAAAAATTGCCCCACAAGCAGTTGCCCCATGCGGAATTGCCCAACGGGAGTGGTGCCGCCACCAGTCGGTGCCGCCAACAGTTTTTTCTGTTGGTGCCCTTTTATTGCCAGGTCGGGCCGACAATTATGCCCGCAGGTTCGGCTGGGCCGCCAATTGGCAGCCTGGCACCCTATCTTGGGTGCCAGGCTGCTGGCCCGTCCGAAACCATCCCTAGTGACCGAGTGTTTGCCACTAAAGTGGCTGCAGAGTTCGTAGTGGCCCTTCCCTTTAACTGAAGGGGAGGGATGTTGTAACACATCAGCGCTGACGTCATCAGCGCACACTGATGACTGAGAGCGTCAGCTGCTCTGACCCACTCCCATTTCTGCTCCACTGGTAGCAGCCACCCTGACCCAACCGCACTTCCGCCCCTCTCCCGACATCAACATTGCTCCGACTGGAAGACACAAAAAATCTCCAAAAGGACATAGACATGCTAAGTGAGTGAGCAAAAATTTGGCAGATGGAGTATAATGTTGGAAAGTGTGAGGTCATGCATTTTGGCAGAAAAAAATCAAAGAGCAAGTTATTATTTAAATGGAGAAAGATTGCAAAGTGCTGCAGTACAGCAGGACCTGGGGGTACTTGTGCATGAAACACAAAAGGTTAGTATGCAGGTACAGCAAGTGATCAGGAAGGCCAATGAAATCTTGGCCTTTATTGCAAAGGGGATGGAGTATAAAAGCAGGGAAGTCTTACTACAGCTATACAAGGTATTGGTGAGGCCACACCTGGAATACTGCGTGCAGTTTTGGTTTCCATATTTACGAAAGGATATACTTGCTTTGGAAGCAGTTTAGGGAAGGTTCACTAGGTTGATTCCAGAGATGAGGGGGTTGACTTATGAGGGAAGGTTGAGTCGGTTGGGCCTCTACTCATTGGAATTCAGAAGAATGAGAGGTGATCTTATCGAAACGTATAAGATTATGAGGGGGCTTGACAGGGTGGATGCAGAGAGGATGTTTCCACTGATGGGGGAGACTAGATCTAGAAGGCATGATCTTAGAATAAGGGGCCACCCATTTAAAACAGAGATGAGGAGAAATTTCTTCTCTCAGAGGGTTGTAAATCTGTGGAATTTACTCATAGAGCTGTGGAAGCTGGGACATTGAATAAATTTAAGACAGAAATAGACAGTTTCTTAAACGATAAGGGGATAAGGGGTTATGGAGAGCGGACAGGGAAGTGGAGCTGATTCCATGATCAGAGCAGCCATGATCTTATTGATTGGCAGAGCAGGCTCAAGGGGCCGCATGGCCTACTCCTGCTCCTATTTCTTATGTTCTTATGTTCTTATGAAACAGAAAGCAAATAGCTGAAAATCGCTGGAATGTCCACCCCATGCATTGGGGTAGACAGAGCACCTAAAAAACAGAAGGTGCGCCCCGTTTCGGGCAGAGGGCAATTTCAGCCCCCTCATCATCTTCTTCCTCATAACAGAGATTCTTGTTGTATTCTCAAGATGTGCCTTAACACTTCACAGCCAATTAATTACTTTTTGAAGTGTCATCATTGTTGTTTTCTGCAGTCAAAATCAGGAACTAAGTGTTCACAACAAAAAGCATGCATTGAATCTGTTTTGGTGGTGTTGGTTGAGGGATCAATGTTGACCAGATCACTGGAAGAACACCTTTCCCTTTCTTCAAAAAATCATCATGGGATCTTTTACATGCATCTGGATAGGTAGATAGATTGGTTTAATCTGCCATCCAAAAAATAACAGGTCAGAAATGTAGTCGCGCCTCTGTTGTGGCGTTAATCAAGGCGGAGCGGTACCTTTAGCACCTTGATTCAGATCCTGGGAAAAGCTGAGTCTTAAAGCATAGTAATGCACCCATTAAAGTTTTCAAAATCACCTTTTCTCAAGTTGAACTCTTATTTCTGTCTGCTGCTGCAAAGTCAAAGGCTCACGTGCTGTGTGTAAATGTTGCACTGACTGTGACCTCCGAGGGAAGAGCTTCTTCATCCCTTTAAGTAGCCACCAGTTAATGACTCTGCAAGCCTGTACCGACTGTTTTTTCAGACATTGTTCTTGGCGACCGCTAAATGAGGCGGCTGCACCTAATTTACTGACCGGGGCGCAAGTGTGGGCATTGCACCAGGACTGACGTCAGGATCGCACTGATTATCAGCAGCCAGGCACTACTGCTTTGCATCCCCTGTGGGCCTCCACTGAATTTTTGGTCAGGGCACTAAAAGCTGTGCTCAGGCCGCTAACTGAGGCATTAGTCAACCAAGAATCCAGCTCAACATTTCCTACAGTGCACTATTCCCTCAGCGCTGCTCTGAATATCAGCCTAGATTATGTGCTCAAGTCTTCGATAGAAGCTTGAACCCATAGCTTTCTGGTTCTGAGATAAAACACGTAACCCATAAACTTCTTCACTTGGAGAGTTGTGAATCTTTGGAATTCTCTACCCCAGAGGGCTGTGGATGTTCAATTGATAAATATATTAAAGGCTGAGATCGATATATTTTTGTACTCTAAGGCAATCAAGGAATATGATGATAGGGCAGGAAAGTGGAGTTGCTGTAGAAGTTCAGCCATGATCTAATTGAATGGCAGAGCAGGCTCGAGGGGCTGTACAACCTACAAGTGCTCTTCATACTTATGTTCTTAAAAATGCTACAACTGAGCTAAGACACAATGCAAACCAATAACATCATAGATTTTTCTGCCCCTTGTCTCTTGGGAATGCTCAAGGGACGGGCATCTTCTTTGGTGGGACACCACTCTTTTTACATCGTCCAGGATTCAGAACTTCTGGGGTGAGGGGGTGGTGCGGGGGCGGTGCAGGGAACGGGTGGGAATAGAGCACAGACTGTGCCCACAGTGAGTCCAGGCCCATCACATCAATGCAAGTGAGGTGGGAGGGTCATTTCCAGACCTCCCCCTCATTTTCCTTGAGTATCACTGGCTGGGTGCCCCAGCGCAGCGGCACCCAGTGAATCGTGATGCTATCGACTGCCCACCAAATCTTCTCCAACTAGAGGGTCCATAGGTTTCCTGGTGCAAGGCCAAAGACTGGAAGGCAAGGTAGTAGCAACATCCCAATGTTTAGGGATAATCAGAAACCTTTAGCCACTGATCTCTTTCTACAGCCAATCTCACAGGCCCCAATCTCGGAGGCTTGACAGGCTTGCAACAGGTCTCAGAGGCCTGCAGCTGCACTTAAAATTCCTGCCACTTCTACTAATGCCAGGGCCTGCTAGGGACTGGGACTGCAGTTGGAGTGTCCCCATGTCATATTATTACACCAAGAATCCCAGCTTTTCTGTCCAGCGCTGGAACAGTGGGAAGCAGGAAAATCTGCCCTAGACTCAGTGACTCATCATTTGTTGAATATTTATCCATTTTACTATTTGATGGCTCAGTACAGGTTTTAGATTCACACTATTACAGCGAGTAACTGGTGAATGCTTCTTTCCTTGTGTTCCACTAGTATTTTAATCACCTGCTCTTTAAAATTTCAGCTAACGTTAGGTAGTAGCGTGTGCATGTAACATCCATTCAAACTGTGTCTTATTTATGGTATAGTCAGATAGGATTCTGAAAGTATGTCATTGCATAATTTATGGAGTATGTTCCAAGAAATTGTTCAGTGCTTTGACTGAGTGTTTGACACTGTCCTGATAATGAGGCAGAAATGGTGAAATTGCTTTAAGGGCTGACAGGAACTGGTTAGAACATCTTTTCAGACTGTTACCCAGCAGTGTTCATCTGGGAGATCATACTGTATATGAATTATTGTAAAAGCAAACGGATTTGGATGGATGGTTCCACAGAAATTGTTAACTGAAATGTAATGTAAATCACATTGAACAGTTACAACTAGTCAACCAAACCAAATCTAAGACTTAATAGATAATATTTTACGGTCTTTGGAGAGGCAAACAAAATAAATCACATTCTTGCTCACTTTGCTTTAAAGCTAATGAACACAAATGTGATTAACAGTTGACACCAATGAATTTGAACAGAAATACGATTTGTTAGATACCATGTAATCATGGACTAACTTTCAGTCAGTAACTTGGAGGATTATAGTCACAATTTATTGCATGTTATATTTCCTAAAATGTATATGCATTTATATAAAGTCATACAATAAAGACTTTCCTAATATTCTGACCCGTGGCAAGTACTTTGAATGGCAAAAATCACAATCGTATGAAAAACAGTCCTATTTGAGAATTTGATTGCTCACTGTTCAGGAATTATAGCCAAGGGGTTCCATGTGACATTTGACAAGTAGTCTACTAAATCCATCTGAAGAAAAGCAGAATAATGAGAAAAACTTTGCAAAAACATTCAGTAGAAAGTGTTATTCACAGACTATTGAAAATATGAATACAAATGTGAAAATACACATGTAACTTCTTGATTGTAATAAAAACACATTTTTAAAATGGATTATTTTAGAAAATGTTAAGCATCACTGACATTGTTTATCCAAAATGATTTTCCCAACATAATTACTGTTTGTTTAATATATATCAACTATTTGTTATGGAGTGTAGTATGCAGCATGCATATTAGTGGCAAAAAGGTGATGGAGGAACAATAACCCAAATTACATATTAGTACAGTGTTGCAATGCAAGTGTTTATGCGTGTATAATGACAGCAATAACTGCTACTTGTTGGCCTTCTGCATTGGATAGCCATCTGACTTTACATAAATCTGTCAGCAGTGGTTAGAACACTAAAGTGTGGGGATAGCAAGTTATGCTCGATTAATATTGATAAGAAATTAATGTATTAGCAATAGTCATTTTGACAGATTCAGAACAAATTTGACAAGAATTCTATATGGCTACACAAATATGAATATTTCAAGCAAATTTACCTATAAACTGTATTATAGCTGAGGATCTTTGAATATTTGTTTCATATGGATACCTATATATTATAAATCTGAAAGAAATACTTTATCATTTATAAAATTCAAACTGCATTAGTAGGACTTCATTGAAATAATGAGACAGGAACATTGTAACCAAATCATTTAGAATCTGTTGCACACTGTATTAATGCAAATTGTGCTGTCAGCTGCACAAGGCAGGACTGTACTGAATATATCACAACGTGATTTAGCTTTCGGCGCCTGGTTATCTGAGAATGTACGGTGTTGCAAAATGCTCTTAATTCTAACTGTTCGCCTTCTATCACTGGTAAAAAAAAATATATTGCCATTTTTATTTCAGGTCTGACACCACCAACCACTCCTCCACATAAAACTAATCAAGATAATCCGTTTAAGACTGCAGTCAAACACAGGGCATCTTGCAATTCCTCAATGCGCAGTCCACCACCAAAGAAATCACGCTTGAGTGATTTTGTCTCTAACTCTCAACTGAGCAGTCCTATAAAGAAGGGTCCTGAACAAACTGAACTATATGCTCAGCTCAGTAAGACTTCAGATTTACCCAGTGCACTTAGCATTACCCAAAGTGAAGAGAGGAAGGTGAAACGGATGAGCACAAGGCTCTTTGGTGACCATGACTACTGTCAGTTCATAAATGCAAAGGCAGAATCATTAAATACCAGGGTGTTCTGCAAGGCGCAAGGACCCAAAGACATTAAACTCCAAGATCACTCTTGCAGCGAACCCTTGTCTGGGGAGCACAAGCAAAACTTTCTTTCTGCTAATGAGGATCAAGGATATAAGAAGGAAAGTCAGCAGCTGGATACGCAGCCAATCATTTACTCTAATACCAGGATACAACTGAAAGACCAAGAGATCCGGGCTGAACTAAACAAGCACTTTGGACATCCAAGTCAAGCTTTCTATGATGAAGGAGAAGATAAGGCACGTCATCAAAGAGAAAAAGACTTTTGCCATGAATATTATTCAAAACTACCTACTTATCTCAGTGCAGGGATGTCTCTGGATGGTGTGTTTGATGACAGTGATGATGAGACTGAAAAATTGCTCTATCCGTGGGATGGAACACCCGATGGGTTATTGTTAGAAAGACCTTGCTCTCGTTCTCTGTCCAGTTCACCTTGCAGCGATTCTGTCTACTCACCAAAGACTTATGCAACTTCTCAAAGATTAGTCAGAGCAAGGTCTAGATCAATTTCCTACCCCAAACGTAGAGCTTATTCTCGCTCCCCATATTCTCATTCCAGATCAAGATCTCCATACAGTAGATCCTCTTCTAGGTAAGTAAACAAATCCTTCTGTTAATTTGGAATGATGGGAATATATTGTGTTCATAGAAGTATTTTAGATGCATCACACCAAGGCCTGTATGAGTAACATTTTGTACTGTTGTATTTTACCATCACCATTTTAATTCTATTTTTACAGTTAGAATGATAAAAATTGCAAAAATTGAATTTTCCTGCTTGTGATAATAATATGCAGGTGTTAGTAGTAATGTAACCTTAATCTTTTGTATGGTAAAGTAGCAATACCCACAGGTAGTCTATTTTCCTGTTTCCAAGCTGTAAGAGCTTCTGCTGGACAAACTCATTGTCCCTATTTCAGCTTGCTGTTGTTGGTGACAAATATGTCCAGTAAAATCTAGCCCTATCCATGCGGTGGTCATCAAATGAGTGGATATCAGGAGTGATGATTACAGCTTATAACCTTACTCTGGAAGGAACAGGAATCTAACTATGCACCAGAAAAAATTGTCAACATTCCACACCTTGGGAATGAGGGGAAGCAGATTTCCTCTGTGCATTGCATGTCCTAAATTACAAACCCCTTTATGATCTGGTTACATGAAGCGCTCAGGGGAAATCTTCCTTTTAAGTTAGAGATATAAAGAAAATTATATATAGAACTAACCACACTATATTGTAAATTTAGTTTGCTCGACATTTTATTATTTTTTTTTAAATTTCTACAGCTAAAGGAAAATATTAATTTTAGGTGGTAATGATATTAACAGTGACCAGTAAATCTACTGCCATCTTTCTTGGGGAAATAAATATCTGTTTTCATTTAAGATCAATGTTATTAAAACCCCATTTACATTGTCATGAATTATTCACCTGACCTTAAGACCTGTTCTGGGAATTCAGGTATTATTAAGAACTAGCCTCACTATGCCATCAGAGAGATTGCTTTCTTTTGTTGAGAAAGTTAAGCTTATATACATGATCATTAAGCCTGATATTGTGAGTTTTGCATCATGAAGCGATATGACATTTTGTAATAATGTATGTCATTAAAGCAGAGTCGCTTGTCATGCTGGTGATATCAGCACAGCATAGTCTTAACTATCATTATGGGGAAAGTAAAATAGTGTTAGACCCAGGAGGCTTCACTGTACAAGTGACATGTTCTGCAGCTATGGCATAACCCAAAATAATTTGTACTGATAAAATGAACATGAAATATCAACATTATATGTTAATATAAATATAACATAAATGGGCACTTAAGATACTTTGCAACATACTTAAGGATAATTGAAGGAGCAAGACACTATATTTGGCTCAATTATTTGTAGGAATGATATATCACTGTCAAAATGAACTGCAGATCGTTTCCTGATGTAGATTGCAGATTATATAAAAAGTAATGATTAAAACATGTGAATATTAACTATATGGCTGTACCCTTGCTATTTAAAATTAAAGGGATTAATAATTCCTGTCTGATAAGCCTGGAGACCTAATATGAAATGTAAGAAATTTGTGTTCACTACTGCAATGAGTATTTGGCACTGTCGGAGTTGGTTGCTGAAACTCTGCACCATTCGTACTCTGTAAGAATGATGTAGGTGGTTGCGTTCAACCCCATATATTCATGAGAGCTGTACTCAACAACAGTAGAGGTGACAGGAGTGAGAGGGAGCGAGACAAGGAAGAAGGGCATTGAGTGCATGTCATTCAACCCCGCAGGATTTTATAACGAGCCTGCACAGATTACAGCTAAATTAATGACCTCTGCCGGAAAACAGATTTTATTCATTTATACAGAAAGCTTATTTCACAATTAGAATGTTTGATTCTGAGACAGGGTGTGAATTGCCTTTTTTCTGTTGTATTTAAATGAGATATTTTTCTTATTGATTTTATGATTACTTGTTTTGCTTGTCCTTGGTTAGCAATGAATAGCATCCACAAGCAACATATGGAGATTTCAAAATATAATTTTTTTTCCCTATAGTTTCCTCCCATCCCCTCCCAAGAATGTTGATTCCTTGTTGGGACAAGGTCCAATGGGCACTGGCTGCCCTCTAATATCATGCCCTAGTCGGCACTCTTCATATGTGAGACTGGCCAGTGACTAGCAGCAGGCTATTCTGTCATGAAAGGCATCACAGTTTGAGTCAATCATTTGTATACATCCCCAGCTGTACTTCCACCAGGAGTCACTGAATAGTCATCAGGTGGGAATCCTGTTCAGTTTTCTCTTTGTTAAAATAGAGGGCCCTTATCCCTTAGCTGATTGAACTTATCTCTCCTGGTGTGTATTGCGCATCTACTTATGGCTCTAACCAACTGAGCCATTTAGAGAAATATAATTTATGTACAATTTTTTAATGTACTTTTTTTGTTATTTTCCCCCACTGTTAGGTGCCCCTCCCAGCAAGCCATGATGTTCCCTAGTCTAGAGGCAATCTTCTCCGCATGCCTTTGCCAGTTCTACTGAGTAACAAGGTAGCTAAAAGGTGTACCAACATTTCTCAGCCTCCTGGTGTGGAAGTACCTAGGCTCTGCTCAGCATCTCCCTTGATGGTTTAGCTGTGCATGTGAAGAATTAAACCCATGCCCTGCTTTCCAGTGGGTTAGTAAATGCTGAAAAGATATCAATCCACATATCTTAAAAAATTATACTATCAGTATTATTTTCAGTGATCATATATTTATATTGATTTTGCTTTATAGATCACATCACTACTATGATTCAGGGCGCAGTAGGGTACAACACAGGTCTCGTGGAAGCCCTTGCACATATTCAAGGTCACGCTCCAGTTCACCCTACAGCCGTTATAGTAGACCCAGGTGAGGGAATATAATAGTGTAGAATCTTTTAATGTATTCTATTAAACCAAAACTTTATTAAGTACGCTTTCCTCCTGATGTTATAGCAATAAGATACATTAATATTTCATTGAGATTTTCAGGTAGATGCTTATCCGAATAAATGTACTCATTTAAAAAAAAAATCAACTTCCTTGTTAAAACTAGAGTTAATTAGTGTTAATTTTGGGCAGGTGTTCCATAGTTGCCTGAGTGTCTAACTTATTTGCCTGAATTTATTAATTATCCACGTTCAAACACAGCCTATTGTTATCAGCTGTATCTAGTGCATAGTGTAGGTGTAGTACCAAGTGACAAAGTTACAGGAAGCAGCATTTGATCCTTGGTACTTAATTGTTTGAGAAGAATAATGGACAATGATATATTTACCGAACATACTGCTGTTGATTTTCCCACTTGCCTTTGATCCCCACTTACTGCACCTATTTCTGATTTTATTTCAGTCTTCCAGTATTTTGTTTTTTTTAAAGGGAACTTTGCTAGGCATTTAACCGAACTTATACACAATGCTGATACTGGGGCCCAAAAGTGAAAAATGCTGCATTCCTTAGCACTGATATCCCACACCTTGACAAGCATGAAGACTCATTTAAACATAAATGGGGTGAAATTTGTGTGTTTAGTGCCACACGTTAGCACCATGAGATGGCGCTAAAATGGTGTTCAGAGCTCTATTGCCAGCTAATGGAGGTTCCAGCACCGCACGCCATATCCGTCTTGCCAGTAGTGCTGCCAGTCAACTAGATCGCCAGGGACATCACAATCACGGAGATCATGATGTCCGTGAGTGTGCAACGCTCACTTGGCGCCCGATCTCCCAACTTCGTTTTGGCCATTGAAATTCATCATCATCATAGGCAGTCCCTTGGAATCGAGGAAGACTTGCTTCCACTCCTGAAATGAGTTCTTTGGTGGCTGAACATTCCAAACGAGAGCCACAGGTAGGACAGACATTCGTCGAGGGAAGCACTGGCACACTGGAGGCGATGTTGAATCTCCGCATGGGAACATGTGTGCAGAGGAAGGAGGAAGGCCATCGGGGCTCTCAATATAGTCGATATATTCACCGAGGCATATGAAAGCATGGGCCTTACGCTTAACATCCATAAGATAAAGGTCCTCCACCAGCCTGTCCTCACCGCACAGCACTGCCCCCCAGCCATTAAGATTCACAGCGCGGCCCTCGACAACGTGGACCATTTCCCATACCTCGGGAGCCTCTTATCAACATTGAAATTACCGGCTGGAGAAAGCAACGACAGGTAGAGTGGCGGCAGCGGCAGGAAGCTGTCTTCAATGATGCTATTTAAAGGACTCATCACCAATCACTCGTACCTGACAGGGTTTTGAAGTTTGAGTGGCTGTGTGCTAATTCCTGCTATTGCAAGAGTTTTCTTTAGATATTTCAAGGTTATTTGGTATTAGGGAGTGGTCTGGCAAGTACAAAACTCCCTGATTATTTTTGAAACGCTTCAAACTACAACACTTCCTAAAAGTCATGGGGGCTGTACTGGCAGTCGACCTCGCCCTCCAGGTTCTATGGTGGAGGGAGCAAAAACAGCGAGAAAGATGGCAACATGTGTGCATAGGAAGGAGGAAGGCTATCAGGGCTCTCAACAGGAGGCCTTACCTTCTGAGGCTCTTCTGACAGCACTTCTCCTACCTTCAATTAAGCAAGGAGCAGTGTATTAGGAGGCTTTGGTTCACCACGGAGGTGGTCACAGAACTTTGCCATCTGATGGCGGTTCCGACCTCCAGCCTCAGACCAGGGTGACAACACCTCTCTCAGTGGCAGTCAAGGTCACCATGGAACTCAATTTCTTCGCTAATGATTCTTCCAGTCTGCAACAGGAGACATAGCTAACATCTCACTGTTTGCCGTCCATCGCTGCATCCGAGAGGCCACTGAGGCTCTCTACACCAGGAAAAGGGACCAGATTGGCTTCCCGGTCACCAGAGAGAAGTTGGACGAGCATGCATGTGGCTTTGCCAAGATAGCGGGCTTCCTTATGATGCAGGGAGCCATTGACTGCACCCATGTGGCTTTGCAGGCACTGCATAACAATCCTGAGATCTTCTGTAACTGCAAAAGCTACCACTTAATGTGCAGTTGGTGTGCGACCACATACAGCGAATCCTTAATATCACTGCCCACTATCCTGACAGCAGCCATGATCCCTTCATCTTGCGCCAGACTTGTGTGCCAGCACTCATCCAGCCACCACGTCAAGCTTGAGGGTGGCTGCTCGAGACGAGGACGATCCAATCTCTACGTGGCTCATGACTCCCCTCCGCAACCCCAACACTCGTGCCCAGCACTCATCTAATGAGAGCCATGCTGCCACCAGGAACATCATCGAGCAGACCATCAGGGTGCTGAAGCAATGGTTCCACTGCCTTGATTGCTCGGGAGGAGCCCTCAAGTACTCGCCAGAACGGGTGTCCCATTTCGTGGTGGTCTGCTGCATGCTCCACAACTTGGCATCATGAGGGCACAGCCCTTGCCACCAGGGATTGCGGGACCAACTCAGGAGGAGGATGAGGGCGAGGAGGATGAGTTGGGAGAGGAACAGGAGGGAGGGAGGAGGCTGCCAGACAATCAGCCTTCTGCATGGGTGGCCCATGACTGGCTCATTAGACTCTGATTCGACTGAATGGAACCCCAGATCCCCGTTGCTCACCACATCTCAATCCTGGCATCCGTGTCGCAGGCCATATCACAGTGTCCTCCTGGGTGCAAAGCTGAAATGAGAGACACTACAAAAGATTTAAAACACAATTAATAAATGTAGCTATACACATATTACATCATCACTATTCACTAATCAACCTTGTGCAATCCCTTAGTGCCTGTCGTTCGTGTGCCTTTTCCTACTCCAGTGCAGCATGGCTAGTGGAAGACTGCTGAGTTACCATGCGGGAGACTTCAGATGGCCTCAACCAGCTCTGGACCTAGAATGCCTGGCTGTAGACTGCACCACCTCAGCAAGCATGGCAGCAGTCTGGACTGGCTGGATGACAGGCAACAAAAAATGCAATGGCAGAGTGGCAGTGGTGGGAGCAGGAATGCTTTCATCCTGAGAGAGGACAGCAGGTTCCTGTTCCACAGACCCACTGCCACTCCCTTGGCACCACAGCATTCCGAGCAATCTGTTGGAGCACAGATTTGATGGCCTGCTGCTACACCGTGAAAGCCCCAATTGACGGTAGTAGACTCAGCCAGGATGGCAGTAGACAGAGCTTGGGTGGCATCATGCTGAAACTGCATAAGAGCAGCCGGAGCTTGGATGCCACCAAGCAGAGACTGCATGAGAGCAGACTGAGCTTCCGCTGCAACATTAGGAAGTTGGGTTGATTCTGTATGTGCTGCAATGGAAGCTGTGACATCGCTCTTCATGCATGCCATCAGGTCTGGGAGTCTCTCTGAGAGTGTACCATCATTTGGACACTGGAAATGATGGGCGCCATGCTCTGCGCAGAGCCTAATGCAATCTTGGAGGTGGACTCCTCCACGCTCACTGCTGATGCCGAGAGGCTCTCTGCAGCCTTACTATTGCAACCTATCATTTCCGTGTGCATGTCCATCACTCTTCATCTAAAGACCTCACCATCAAGGTCCTCATCTGAGTCCTGTGGAGCAGAACTTGCGTGTGAACCTGCCCTCAGGGGAGCTGGCCCCCAAGCTACCCTTTCCCCCTGGCCTTGCTGCAGCCCACTCGTGCCCGGTGCCTCACCCTGTGCTGATCCTACCAATACATTAGCCTCTAATAAATGAGTAGTGCCAATATTTGACCTGGTGTCTGTGAGCGACAGATGCAGTGACGCGGTGTCTACGTGGTGTCTGGGGGAGGTGGGACCAGTACAAACGTACTGAGGGTGGATTCACTCTGGAACATCCACGATGCTGAGAATGACATAAGTGGTACGTGTAGTGAGTTGGTCTTACCGCATGAGAAGGATCCACAGCCAGCTAGGGAATGGAAGACCAGCAGCAAGAGTAGTACAAAGAAGGTAGTGCAGGGTTCCCATCTGGTCATCCCCCTGCAAAACAGATACACTGCTTTGAGAGCTGTTGAGGGAGATGACTCATCAGGGGAGAGCAGCAGCAGCCAAGTTCATGGCACCGTGGCTGGCTCTGTTGTACAGGAGGGCATGAAAAAGAGTGGGAGAGCGATAGTGATAGGGGATTCAATCATAAAGGGAATAGATAGGCGTTTCTGCGGCCGCAACCGAGACTCCAGGATGGTATGTTGCCTCCCTGGTGCAAGGGTCAAGGATGTCTCCGAGCGAGTGCAGGACATTCTAAAAATGGAGGGAGAACAGCCAGTTGTCATGGTGCACATTGGTACCAACGACATAGGTAAAAAAAGGGATGAGGTCCTACGAGACGAATTTAAGGAGCTATGAGCTAAATTAAAAAGTAGGGCCTCAAAAGTAGTAATCTCAGGATTGCTACCAGTGCCACGTGCTAGTCAGAGTAGGAATCACAGGATAGCACAGATGAATACGTGGCTTGAGCAGTGGTGCATCAGGGAGGGATTCAAATTCGTGGGGCATTGGAACAGGTTCTGGGGGAGGTGGGACCAGTACAAACTGGGCGGTCTGCACTTGGGCAGGACCGGAACCAATGTCCTAGGGGGAGTGTTTGCTAGTGCTGTTGGGGAGGAGTTAAACTAATATGGCAGGGGGATGGGAACCAATACAGGGAGACAGAGGGAAACAAAAAGGAGACAAAAACAAAAGACAGAAAAGAGATGAGTAAAAGTGGAGAGCAGAGAAACCAAAGGCAAGAAACAAAAAGGGCCACTGAATATAAAAGGGCTGCAGGAGGGGTCAAAACTAAAAATCATGGTTTAAAAACTAGGATGAAAACACTCTACCTAAATGCACGCAGCATTCGAAATAAAGTAAATGAGTTGATGGCACAAATCATTACAAATGGGTATGATTTGATGGCCATTACAGAAACATGGTTGCAAGGTGGCCAAGACTGGGAATTAAACATACAGGGGTATCTGACGATTCAGAAAGATAGGCAAGAAGGGAAAGGAGGTGGGGTAGCTCTGTTAATAAAAGATGATATCAGGGCAGTTGTGAGGGATGATATCGGCAATGAACAAAATGTTGAATCATTGTGGGTGGAGATTAGAGATAGCAAGGGGAAAAAGTCATTGGTCGGCGTAGTTTATAGGCCCCCAAATAATAACTTCATGGTGGGGCGGGCAATAATCAAGGGAATAATGGAGGCATGTGAAAAAGGAACGGCAGTAGTCATGGGGGATTTGAACCTACATATCGATTGGTCAAATCAAATCGCACGGGGTAGCCTGGAGGAGGAATTCATAGAATGCATACGGGATTGTTTCTTAGAACAGTATGTAACAGAACCTACAAGGGAGCAAGCCATCTTAGATCTGGTCCTCTGTAATGAGACAGGAAAAATAAACGATCTCCCAGTAAAAGATCCTCTCGGAATGAGTGATCACAATATGGTTGAATTTGTAATACAGATTGAGGATGATGAAGTTGTGTCAGAAACAAGCGTACTATGCTTAAACAAAGGGGACTACAGTGGGATGAGGGCAGAGTTGGCTAAAGTAGACTGGAAACAAGGACTAAATGGTGGCACAATTGAGGAACAGTGGAGGACTTTTAAGGAGCTCTTTCATAGTGCGCAACAAAAATATATTCCAGTGAAAAAGAAGGGCGGCAAGAGAAGGGATAACCAGCCGTGTATAACCAAGGAAATAAATGAAAGTATCAAATCAAAGACCAATGCGTATAAGATGGCCAAGGTTAGTGGGAAACTAGAGGATTGGGAAAATTTTAAGCAACAGCAAAGAATGACTAAAAAAGCAATAAAGAAAGGGAAGATAGATTACGAAGGTAAACTTGCGCAAAACATAAAAACAGATAGTAAAAGCTTTTACAGATATATAAAACGGAAAAGAGTGACTAAAGTAAATGTTGGTCCCTTAGAAGATGAAAAGGGGGATTTAATAATGGGAAATGTGGAAATGGCTGAGACCTTAAACAATTATTTTGCTTCCGTCTTCACAGTGGAAGACACAAAAACCATGCCAAAAATTTCTGGTCACATGAATGTGGGAAGGAAGGATCCTTGAATCAATCACTATCACTAGGGGGGTAGTGCTGGACAGGCTAATGGGACTGAAGGTAGACAAGTGCCCTGGTCCTGATGAAATGCATCCCAGGGTATTAAAAGAGATGGTGGAAGTTATAGCAGATGCATTTGTTATAATCTACCAAAATTCTCTGGACTCTGGGGAGGTACCAGTGGATTGGAAAGCAGCTAATGTAACGCCTCTGTTTAAAAAAGGGGGCAGGCAAAAGGCAGGTAACTATAGGCCGGTTAGTTTAACATCTGTAGTGGGGAAAATGCATGAAACTATCATTAAGGAAGAAATAGCGGGACATCTAGATAGGAATAGTGCAATCAAGCAGACGCAGCATGGATTCATGAAAGGAAAATCATGTTTAACTAACTTACTGGAATTCTTTGAGGATATAACGAGCATGGTGGATAGAGGTGTACCGATGGATGTGGTGTATTTAGATTTCCAAAAGGCATTCGATAAGGTGCCACACAAAAGGTTACTGCAGAAGATAAAGGTACGCGGAGTCAGAGGAAATGTATTAGCATGGATAGAGAATTGGCTGGCAAACAGAAAGCAGAGAATCGGGATAAATGGGTCCTTTTCCGGTTGGAAATCAGTGGTTAGTGGTGTGCCACAGGGATCAGTGCTGGGACCACAACTGTTTACAATATACATAGATGACCTAGAAGAGGGGTCAGAGTGTAGTGCAACAAAATTTGCAGATGACACTAAGATTAGTGGGAAAGCGGGTTGTGTAGAGGACTCAGAGAGGCTGCAAGGAGATTTGGATAGGTTAAGCGAATGGGCTAAGGTTTGGCAGATGGAATACAATGTCGGAAAGTGTGAGGTCATCCAACTTGGGAAAAAACCCAGTAAAAGGGAATATTATTTGAATGGGGAGAAATTACAACATGCTGTGGTGCAGAGGGACCTGGGGGTCCTTGTGCATGAATCCCAAAAGGTTAGTTTGCAGGTGCAGCAGGTAATCAGGAAGGCGAATGGAATGTTGGCCTTCATTGCGAGAGGGATGGAGTACAAAAGCAGGGAGGTCTTGCTGCAACTGTATAAGGTATTGGTAAGGCCGCACCTGGAGTACTGCGTGCAGTTTTGGTCACCTTACTTAAGGAATGATATACTAGCTTTGGAAGGGGTACAGAGACGATTCACTAGGCTGATTCCAGAAATGAGGGGGTTACCTTATGATGATAGATTGAGTAGACTGGGTCTTTACTCTTTGAAGTTCAGAAAGATGAGGGGTGATCTTATAGAAACATTTAAAATCATGAAAGGGATAGACAAGAGAGGTTGTTTCCACTGGTGGGGGAGACTAGAACTAGGGGGCACAGCCTCAAAATACGGAGGAGCCAATTTAAAACCGAGTTGAGAAAGAATTTCTTCTCCCAGAGGGTTGTGAATCTGTGGAATTCTCTGCCCAAGGAAGCAGTTGAGGCTAGATCATTGAATGTTTTCAAGTCAAAGATAGATAGATTTTTAACCAATAAGGGAATTAAGGGTTACAGGGAGAGGGCGGGTAAGTGGAGCTGAGTCCACGACCAGATCAGCCATGATCTTATTGAATGGCGGAGCAGGCTCGAGGGGCTAGATGGCTTACTCCTGTTCCTAATTCTTATGTTCTTATTAAACCGGACGGTCTGCACCTGGGCAGGACCGGAACCAATGTCCTTGGGGGAGTATTTGCTGGTGCTGTTGGGAAGGGGTTAAACTAATATGGCAGGGGAATGGGAACCTATGCAGGGAGACAGAGTGAAGTAGAATAGGACAGAAGCAAAAGATAGAAAGAAGAAAAGTAAAAGTGGAGGGCAGAAAAACCCAAGGCAAAAATCAAAAAGTGCCACATTACAGCAAAATTCTAAAGGGGCAAAGTGTGTTAAAAAGACAAGCCTGAAGGCTCTATGCCTCAATGTGAGGAGTATTCATAATAAGGTGGATGAATTAACTACACAGGCAGCTATTAACGAATATGATACAATTGGCATCACGGAGACATGGCTGCAGGGTGACCAAGGCTGAGAACTCAACATCCAAGGGTATTCAACATTCAGGAAGGATAGACAGAAAGGAAAACGAGGTGGGGTAGCATTGCTGGTTAAAGAGGAAATTAACACAATAGTAAGGAAGGACATTAGCTTGGATGATGTGGAATCTGTATGGGTGGAGCTGCGGAAAACCAAAGGCCAGAAAACACTAATGGGAGTTGTGTACAGACCACCAAACAGTAGTAGTGAGGTTGGGGACAGCATCAAACAAGAAATTAGGGATACATGCAATAATGGTACAGCAGTTATCATGGACGACTTTAATCTACATATAGATTGGGCTAACCAAACTGGTAGCAATACGGTGGAGGAGGATTTCCTGGAGTATATTAGGGATGGTTTTCTGGACCAATATGTCGAGGAACCAACTGGAGGGCTGGCCATCCTAGACTGGGTGATGTGTAATGAGAAAGGACTAATTAGCAATCTTGTTGTGCGAGGCCCCTTGGGGAAGAGTGACCATAATATGGTAGAATTCTTTATTTAGATGGAGAGTGACACAGTTAATTCAGAGACTAGGGTCCTGAACTTAGGGAAAGATAACTTCGATGGTATGAGACGTGAATTGGCTAGAATAGACTGGCGATCGATACTTAAAGGGTTACGATAGATACGCAATGGCAAACATTTAAAGAGCACATGGATGAACTTCAACAAATGCACATCCCAGTGTGTCGTAAAAATAAAATGGGGAAGGTGGCTCAACCGTGACTAACAAGGGAAATTAAGGATAGTGTTAAATCCAAGGAAGATGCATATAAATTGGCCAGAAAAAGCAGCAAACCTGAGGACTAGGAGAAATTTAGAATTCAGCAGAGGAGGACAAAGGGTTTAATTAGGAGGGGGAAAATAGAATATGAGAGGAAGCTTGCTGGGAACATAAAAACTGACTACAAAAGCTTCTATAGATATGTGAAGGGAAAAAGATTAGTGAAGACAAACATTGGTCCCTTGCAGTTAGAATCAGGTGAATTTATAATAGGGAACAAAGAAATGGCAGACCAATTTAACAAATTCTTTGGTTCTGTCTTCATGGAGGAAGATACAAATAACCTTCCGGAAATACTAGGGGACCGAGGGTCTCAAGAGAAGGAGGAACTGAAGGAAATCCTTATTAGCCAGGAAAAATTGTGTTGGGGAAATTGATGGCATTGAAGGCTGATAAATCACCAGTGCTGATAAATCCCTGATAGTCTGCATCCCAGAGTACTTAAGGAAGTGGCCCTAGAAATAATGGAGACATTCGTGGTCATTTTCTAGCAGTCTATCGATTCTAGATCAGTTCCTATGGACTGGAGGGTAGCTAATGTAACACCACTTTTTAAGAAAGGAGTGAGAGAGAAAACGGAGAATTATAGACCGGTTAGCCTGACATCAATAGAATCAATTATTAAAGATGAAATGTTGGAATCAATTATTAAAGATGAAATAGCAGCGCATTTGGAAAGCTGTGACAGGATCGATCCAAGTCAGCATGGATTTATGAAAGGGAAATCCTGCTTGACAAATCTTCTGGAATTTTTTGAGGATGTAACTAGTAGAGTGGACAAGGGAGAACCAGTGGATGTGGTGTATTTGGACTTTCAAAAGGCTTTTGACAAGGTCCCACACAAGAGATTGGGGTGCAAAATTAAAGCACATGGTATTGGGGGTAATGTCTTGATGTGGATAGAGAACTGGTTGGCAGACAGGAAGCAGAGAGTCGGGATAAACGGGTCCTTTTCAGAATGACAGGCAGTGACTAGTGGAGTGCCGCAGGGCTTTGTGCTGGGACCCCAGCTATTTACAATATACATCAATGATTTAGATGAAGGAATTGAGTGTAATATCTCCAAGTTTGCAAATGACACTAAGCTGGGTGGTGGTGTGAGCTGTGAAGAGGATGGTAAGAGGCTGCAGGGTGACATGGACAGATTAGGTGAGTGGGCAAATGCATGGCAGATGCAGTATAATGTGGATAAATGTGAGATTATCCACTTTGGTGGCAAAAACACAAAGGCAGAATATTATTTGAATGGTGGCAGATTAGGAAAATGGGAGGTGCAACGAGCCCTGGGTGTCATGGTACATCAGTCATTGAAAGTTGGCATGCAGGTAGAGCAGGCGGTGAAAAAGGCAAATGGCATGTTGGCCTTCATAGTTAGGGGATTTGAGTATAGGAGCAGGGAGGTCTTACTGCAGTTGTACAGAGCCTTGGTGAGGCCTCACCTGGAATATTGTGTTCAGTTTTGGTCTCCTAATCTGAGGATGGACGTTCTTACAATTGAGGGAGTGCAGCGAAGGTTCACCAGACTGATTCCCGGGATTGCAGGACTGACATATCAGGATCGACTGGGCCTGCATTCACTGGAATTTAGAAGAATGAGAGGGGATCTCATAGAAACCTATAAAATTCTGACAGGACTGGACTGGTTAGATGTAGGAAGAATGTTCCGATGTTGGGGAAGTCCAGAACCAGGGGACACAGTCTAAGGATAAGGGCTAAGCCATTTAGGACCGAGATGAGGAGAAACATCTTCACTCAGAGAGTTGTTAACCTGTGAAATTCTCTACCGCAGAGAGTTGTTCATGCCAGTTCATTGGATATATTCAAGAGGGAATTAGATATGGCCCTTACAGCTAAAGGAATCAAGGAGTATGGCGAGAAAGCAGAAAAGGGGTGCCCGTCTTATTGAATGGTGGTGCAGGCCCAAAGGGCCGAATGGCCTACTCCTGCACCTATTTTCTATGTTTCTATGTTTTCCTTCTCCTCTTCTCTACCTCACTCTCTGCGGTGCCCTCAGGGACAGGCCGCTCAGGTGCTTACTGATTACCTGAAAGCAGAAAGACACAAGAGTTGGGTTATGATGAGGGGAGGCGAGCAGGAAGGCAGAAATGTATGCATACAACGTGAGTAGCTTGAAAGTCAGCAAAGATTGTGGGCTTAGGGGGAAGTTGGATGTGAGAAGAAAGAATAGGAATCAATATACCGTTGTTGGTCTCAAATGCGTGAACGTTACTAGTGGCCATGTTGCCCACGACCTGGCGGCCATAGATCTCCAGCACTCTACTCTCCAGCTGGTTCAGCTGCTCAATATGGGCTTGGCCCTGCCTGTCTACTCCTGCTAATGCCAGGTGTGAACTACCTTGGCCTGCAAGAGAAAGGAAAGTTTTAGAGTGAGTATGGTGCAATGTGTTTGGGTGTTGTGTGTGCCATAGTTGAATCGCTGTCATTGTGTGCAAGATGTGAGATGCAGGTGTGAGTGTTGCTCGGTAAAGATTGTTGGTGGGTGAGTGCTCAGGATGTGGTGCATTGAGCAGTGCGTGAAGCTTGTGGTACAGATGGTGGTATGCAGCATTAGTTGAAGCATTCACTCTCCCTGACCACCTACGTGAGTTTGTTAAACTTCTTCCTGTACTGGGAGTGGGTCTTGGGGACCACAGTGCTGCCCGTCACGTGTTGTGCCAACTCTCTGCACATAGTGTGGGACAAATGGTGGGTACAGGACCACCCGCCTTCTCTCGACTGCGAAAACAAAAGCCCCCAAAGCTTCTTCGGAGTGCCTCTGGGTCTCTCCCTGGGGCGACGATCGACCATCACGATTTGTTAGTAGCTGGTCCTTCTCCTTGTGCTTGTTCTTCTTAGAACATAAGAAATAGGAGCAGGAGTAGGCCATTTGGCCCCTCGACCCTGCTCCACCATTTAATAAGATCATGGTTGATCTGATTATGGACTCAGCTCCTCTTCCCTGCCTGCTCCCCATAACCCTTTATTCCCTTATCACTCAAAAATCTGTCTATCTTCGCCTTAAATATATTCAATGACCCAGCCTCCACAGCTCTCTGGGGCAGAGAATTCCATAGATATACAACACTCTGAGAGAAGAAATTCCTCATCATCTCAGTTTCAAATGGGCAGCCCCTTATTCTGAGACTATGTCCCCTAGTCTTAGTTTAGCCTACGAGTGGAAATATCCTCTGTGCATCCACTTTATCGAAACCCCTCATTTTCTTATATTTCGTTAAGATCACCTCTCATTCTTCTGAACTTCAATGAATATAGGCCCAACCTAATCAACCTATCTTCAGAGGTCAACCCCCTCATCTCCAGAATCAGCCTAATGAACCTTCTCAACAGCCTCCAATGTAAGTTTATCCTTCCTCAAATACGGAGACCAAAACTGTATGCAGTACTCTAGGTGTGGCTTCACCATCATCATCATAGGCAGTCCCTCGAAATTGAGGGATTTGCTTCCACTCGAAAAGTGGGTTCTCAGGTGACTGTACAGTCCAATACGGAAATGACAGTCTCTGTCACAGGTGGGGCAGACAGTCGTTGAAGGAAAGGGCAGGTGGGGTCTCTGGTTTGCCGCACGCTCCTTCCGCTGCCTGCGCTTGTTTTCTGCATGCTCTTGGCGACGAAACCCACCCCCGAGGCTCTTCCTCCACTTAGGGTGTTCTTTGGCCAGGGACTCCCAGGTGTCGTTGGGAATGTTGCACTTTATCAAGGAGGTTTTGAGGTTGTCCTCAAAACATTTCCTCTGCCCACCTGGGGCTCGCTTGCCATGTAGGCGTTCCGAGTAGAGTGCTTGCTTTGGGAGTCTTATGTCGGCATGCGGACAATGTGGCCTGCCTAATGGAGCTGGTCAAGTGTGGTCAGTCCTTCGATGCTGGGGTTGTTGGCCTGATCGAGAACACTGACGTTGGTGCGTCTATCCTCCCAGGGGATTTGCAGGATCTTGCGGAGACATCGTTGGTAGTATTTCTCCAGCAATTTGAAGTGTCTACTGTATATGGTCCATGTCTCTGAGCCATACAGGAGGGCAGATATCACTACAGCCCTGTAAACCATAAGCTTGGTGCCAGATTTGAGGGCCTGATCTTTGAACACTCTCTTCTTCAAGCGACCGAAGGCTGCGCTGTACAGTTGTAGCAGGACTTCTCTGCTTTTATACTCCATCTCCCTTGCAATAAAGGCCAGTATTCCAATTGGCTTCCTGATTACTTGCTGTACCCACATACTAATTTTTGTGTTTCATGCACAAGGATCCCCAGGTCCCTCTGTACTGCAGCACTTGGCAAATTTTCTCGATTTAAATTATAATTTGCTTTTCTATTTTTTCTGCTAAAGTGGATAACCTTACGTTTTCCCACATAATACTCCATCTGCCAAATTTTTGCCCACTCACTTAGCCTGTCTATATCCCTTTGCAGATTTCTTGTGACCTCCTCACAATTTGCTCTCTCACCCATCTTTGTTACATTACACTCGGTCCCTTCATCAAAGTCATTAATATAGATTGTAACTCGTTGAGGACCCAGCAACGATCCCTGCGACACCCCACTAGTTACTTTTTGCCAACTGGAAAATTACACATTTATCCTGACTCTTTGTTTTCTGTTAGTTAGCCAATCTTCTATCCATGCTAATATATTACCCCCAACCCTGTGAACTTTTATCTTGTGCAGTAACCTTTTATGTGACACCTTATCGAATGCCTTCTGGAAATCCAAATACACCATATGCATTGGTTCCCTCTTATCCACCCTGCTCGTTACATCCTCAAAGAACTCCAGCAAATTTGTCAAATGTGATTTCCCTTTCATAAAACCATATTGATTCTGCTTGATGGAATCATGCTTTTTCAAATGTCCTGCTACTTTTTCCTTAATAATAGACTCCAGCATTTTCCCAACAACAGATGTTGGGCTAACTGGTCTATAGTTTCCTGCTTTCTCCTTTTTTAAATAAGGGTATTACAGTTGCGTTTTCCAATCCACTGGGATCTTCCCAGAATCCAGGAAATTTTGGTAGATTACAACCAATGCATCCACTATCTCTGCAGTCACTTCTTTTAAGACCATAGGATGCAAGCCATCAGGTCCAGGGGACTTGTCCGCCTTTAGTCCCATTATTTTACCAATTATTTCTTCTTAGGATTATTGAGGCAGCTGTACACCCAACAATGTTGAGAATGAGGTGCTACAGCATCAATGAACCTCTCCTTTAAATAGTGAAAAAAGCCTGTGGTAATCAGGACTTACAATTAGACTGCCAATGAGCTTGGGTTTTTAGACTAGATTCATGACTGCAATCATTTTAATGAGTTTTCAGTTGGGGCTACTAAACCATTTTTAGTCTAAACACTGCCCATTTCTTGGGTAACGAATTTCTAGCCCAAAATATTTACATATATGTTGGTTCATACACTGATGTCATGGAGCAAAGTTGCTTTGGCAATTCAAGACATCAGTAAAACCGCTGCTGTGTAAGTTGGTGATGGGTATCTGCTGGTTCAGCACCTTAACTTAAATTATGAGAAGGTGTTGTGAAGATTAATTGAAGTTTTTTTGCAGGTTATTTTCTGTCCTGTGTACCTGACCTACTTTTGTAGTGTTTGATCAATACTGTAAATTTCACCGTGACAATATGATTAAATATGCTTTGCTGCGATGTGAAAATTACAGTTTTAGTGCATTGCATGTAAACCATAGATAGAAGGTGCTAAAACAACTCCTAGTATTTGATTTACAGTAGCGAGTATCTGACATGTGCAGCGATGCTGCTCGTTGGTGTTCCAACAAATTGTCCTGTGGAAGGGTAGAATGCAGCTTCATACCGACAGTTTCTTGCTCTGTAAATGACTAATAGCTAGGTGATCAGTTGGGGGCAGCCAGGAATAAAGGAAAAATCAAAAGGATTAGTTAACTTGAGCTCCCATTATGGAAATCTTTGTGTATAGCACAAAGCAGCAGAAACCAACTGTCTGCCACTCTTTCAACTGGAGTAAAGGGAATTCTCTACACCAGAGGGAACCAGCATCTTGGACTCCACTTTCCTCGAGGTGAAATTCTGCCAATGCACATTTGCCTACGTCACCCTCCAAGGCCCAATTATTTTGGAACTTGAATCTCTGAGCCATGCACGTGAGTGCAAGTAGGACCCACTAAGGAGGGTGGGAGGGGCTAGAGAGGGGGTGAGGGGAGGGGAAGAGGTGGAAGGGGAAGGGGAGGGGGTGGGGTGCACCAGGTCAAGGAAACAGCCTGGACTCACAAAGCTGGTCAATTTTTTTTAGACAGAAAGTTTCAGCATTTGCCCCCTTTTCGAAGGGACCAAAGGGAGCTGAGCTGTAAATGAGGCCTGGGAGAGGGTGAGCTTGGGCCCTCCCACCCCTCCGGCTAGCTGGTAGGCACTGGAGTTTCTGGCAACATGGGATAGACAGACCCCCAAGATGCACCTCTAGTTGCATGAGTGCCCACTAACCCCATGTAAATGAAGTCACTTCGTACTGTCCCCGCAAACTCTGGCAGGATCAATACTGGAGGGCACCGGCAGGACGCAATTGTAGGGTAACTGCCGGGATCGTGGCTTGCGAACCTTCGCCTCAGTCTTTTGAGAAATACACACGCCTTAGTGTGAATTTCAAGCAAACATTACATTCCAAAAGCTGCTAAATACTTTAATGTCACTCTGAAGATTTATCTAGTGGAATTTCCTCAGGGCTTCTTCCGCTCTGCTTCTGCATCTTTGGCAGAAACTCCGCTTATGTATGTGAACGAGGCTATCAGCGAAGTTATGTTGGTTGAGTAGGAGAAGTCCCGAGGAAGTTCACCACTGCTATGAGTATCTACATCCAGCTTTGAAGCACACTTAATTATTTGAGATTCAGTAAGAACTGAAGAATATTTTGGAACAAGAAAAGGTCATCAATATCAAACGAAGCCTGTTTCTATATAAAACGCCGCATGCACAAGTTTGACTGTTAACATTTTGAATTTTCTTATTACATACTAAATTTCTTCAGGTATGACAGCTATGAGGAATATGAAAATGAGAGGCTGAAGAGGGAGGAATATCGAAGAGACTATGAGAAACGTGAATTTGAAAGAGCAAAGCAAAGGGAACGACAAAGGCAAAAGGCAATTGTAAGCATTGTAGTAGCTCTCTTTTATTTCCTAATTTAGCTATGCTGTAAATATAAGAAACATGACCTTTTAGCTTATAAAGATATTTTTTAAATCTCTCCAGGAGGAACGCCGTGTTATTTATGTGGGAAAAGTCAGGGGAGACATAACACGTACAGAACTGAAGAGACGCTTTGAAGTTTTTGGTGAAATTGAAGAGTGCACTGTCCATTTGCGTGAAGATGGGTAAGGTTACGTTTTTTTACACTTCACACAGTAAATGTGCTCCTGAATATACAAAATCTGGTTTTGTTTTGAGATAGTAGATCTAGGGGCCGAAATTCACCCTGGCTGGAAACGGATCGCCCCTACCGTTTTTGGTGTGTTTTGGCCGCCGCAATGGATGTGGCGGCCCATCTTGCGAAATTCAGCTCTTTGCCCTTTTTTTTGGAGCAGGGCAGAAGTCGATCATAATGGGGGCGGAAGTGGGGGCGGGAAGAGTGATACCATCATAATGGAGGCTGGACGGAGACTCCACCACTGTCGGTCATCAGCGCCGGACTGGTGAGGTCATCCTGCTGGTGCGTCAACACGTCTCTCCCCTTCAGTTAAGGTCCATTGGGCCACCAGGAAGGGCTTCAGCCGGGCCAGCAGCCTGGCATCCAAGAGGGAGTGCCAGGCTGCCTGTTGGTGGCCCGGCTGAACCCAGGGGCATAATTGTCAGGCCGACCTGGCAGTCGGCCGACAAAACAAAATAAGGTGACAGCCACGGCAGTAGGTCCTCCCCTTTAATGGAGGCTGCACCACCATTTTACACATAGTGCAAACACAGTGCATTGACAGAAAAATCTGTCGGGGGCACCGAGCGGCGGCCGGAATATTTTCTCAGGATATAGTGACCGCCAGAAAAACCGCCGGAGAGAATTTCACGAGCGGCGGCTATTCAACTACAAATCGGCGGCCATTCGACACTGCCGCGTGGCTGCCGCTTTCCGGCGGCAACAGGCCTTATCGGGAAGCTGAATTTCAGCCCCCTAGTATAGAACCTTAGACGTAGTATGAACAGAGTGGAACTGGAAGGATGCCCATAACTTTAGAGTCAGTGGGATCAATATTGACTTGTGGGTGACTAATCGGCAGAGCATGCCCACAGATCATTTGTGCATGTGGCCTCATTTACATCGAGCTGGCGAGATGTGGGGCACCAAACCAGCCTCGCGATGCAGCTCACCGGATTAAGGCTGGTCAATATTGAATCACCTTGGCCACCATCGAGGTAAGTGCATGGCTACAATCGTGGAGATTAAGGCCCAGATTCTTTTTGTGCAGCCTGGAGATGCATTCCTGCTCCTTCAGCTGGCACCAAAATACAGGCAACTCTCGATTATCGAGGTCCCTCGGGGGTATTCCGGGTAAACAATTTTTCCATTAGGGTGAGTCTACATTTTAAAGTTAAAACTTTAATGAATAAATACAATCGTTAGGGCGAGTTTACATTTATAAGTTAAAACTTTAATGAATCAATACAATCAGCTACAAACAGTAACAAAAGATGGACATTACCAGCATGCATGTTACAGGTTCTGTGCCTGGAACCCAGTGCAGCAGCGCGTACACACACACACACACCAGCAAAGCAAGAGCAGAGGAGGATGATTTTTACGGTGAGAGAGAGAGTGTTGAGAGAGAGAATGTGTGAGTGTGAGAGAGAGAGAGAGAGAGAGAGAGTGTGAGAGAGAGAATGAGCAAATACAAATGAGCACAGTGTTTGGAAGGCGATTTTTCCAAATTATTTGGAGCTGTCTTTTTAAATCCCGTTATAACGGCTTCCCGTTGTATCCGTGTACGGATAATCGAGAGTTGCCTGTAATGTCACTCATAACTTGACTGGGCCTCTTCAGCTCCATCGCCCGAGAAACTGGTTGGAGTTTGCACACCTCACGTTCCAACCATTTGCAATCTAAAATAAGACTCTGATTTACATTTTGAAGTTGGTCTACCACCTAAAACAGGCAGGCATTTTGGGAATCCAGCTGTAGGACCCTTTCAAACTGTCAGGGTTACTGTCTCCATTTTAAGGCCATTACTGCTCCATTAATATTATGTCTGTAATGTACCTATGAATGACTCCACGAGGCTATGTGTTGTACTCAAACTGTAGTGACCTTGGTCCTTTATTCCAAACTCCAGAGTGAGGCAACCTCATGGTGGCTCCCCTTTTATAGAGTCCCTGCCACCAGGACAGGAAACCACGGTCTCCACCAGTTGCACCCTCTTGTGGTGCCAGCATGTATATACACAGTGTAAACCTTATTGATAGTACATCAGGTAAACAAGTCTCCATCTTATGCAACTATACAGTGACTACACAGAGAGCATATCTATAGTCTGCATATATAACAGTTAATGCCAGACGAAACAAGTTAAAATCGACCCCAATGTGCACAGGTCAAAAAATCTTGTTTATTCAGTCTATCCCATGTTCTATGTCACTATTTTAAAAAGAGGAGAGCGTTCTCCCAATGTCCTGTGCAAAATGCCTCCCTCAGCCAACACGATCTAACTGGTCATTCATTTCATTGCTGTTTGTGGGATCTTTCTGTTTGAAAAGTAGTTTCCATGTTTGCCTAAATAACAATCTTAAAAGCACTTCAAAGTGACTCAATGTATGTGAAGCACTTTAAGATATTTCTATATAGATGAAAGAATTTCTTTCTTTAATAGCTGACAAATGGAAGCCCACCTTATTATATTCTATGTCTAATTTATAATTTGTGAGATTTGCTGCAGTGAGTGACATGCATTATTTTTGCTCCAATTCTTTCCAGTGACAACTATGGTTTCATCACGTATCGTTACACCTGTGATGCATTTGCTGCCCTTGAGAATGGACACACTTTGCGAAGATCTAATGAGCCCCCTTTTGAATTGTGCTTTGGTGGTCGTAGACAGTTCTACAAGTCTAACTATGCAGATCTAGGTGAGATTACACTGCAATACAATATATCTAGTGTTTTCTCAGACAATGTAGACATCTGAAATAAATGTGATTTTGAATCACTATTGTTTTTATGCAGTTAGCTTTAATTATTCATAAATGTTGGTTTGGCTAATATCATCAAATTCTCACATTTGCAATAGAAAAGCATAATGAGGCACTAGAGATTTATGTGACATTGCTTCCTGGACAAAATTGTCTCATACCGAGGCTTTGCATATGTCAAAACTTGACTCACATATTGAGTGGACTTACAGACGTTAGCAGGCAGATTCTTTGATTGCAACAAAAATCCAACAATAATTTAGCTAGTTTTAGTAGGGCTAAATTTTCACTTAAGAGGTAAGATTTAGGAAAGCCACATTATGCTATGCTGTTGGGCAAGAATAACTGATAATAGTAGGAATGTTAGTTTTTTATATCAGTGATAAAGGCTTGTATAGCCCTAGGAATAAAAGGAGGGTTCAAGGTAGTGAAACCTAAATGGCTAATTAAGGATATTCATGGAGAAATTAACCCCTCAAAAGTATTCCATTATGTATAAAAGGTTCATTTGTCAAGGAAAAAAGGATAATTATAAAAAGCAGCTGAGACTAAGGAAAGGCAGTATTAGGAATGTGGATAATCGGCGTATTGATCGCAAGGCTTTGGTTGTGAGTCAGTGAACAACCAAGGGTCATTGGGCCTTTGAAGGATTGTCAGGGTAGGTTATGCTTGAACATAAAGATATGGTTAATAAGTGAAATATATTGCAGCTGAAAATTTGTGTCCCGAGCAGCACAATCCCAGCACAAATCTACCAGGAGTACAGCAAACGGGCAAGAAATTGTGCCAGGACCTGGATATACAGGGTCCTGGCCTGTGCAGGGGCTGCAGGTTTGGAATCTCTAAGCCACTGCTTGAAGTTTCTGGGATGATCTGTTGGCATGAAACCTCAGGCCACGGTCCATCCAGAACATGGCCGCTGTTGCCAGAGGCAGTGGGTCCAGAGGACTTACCCCGGCCTGGGTCACACTAAGCAGTCTGTACACCGGACTTAACATGCCAAACATGGGGTCCAGTCCTGTGTTTTGGCCTGTACCCCCAAAGTAAATTCTGGCATTGTGAGGGAATTAACCCTCTTGTAAAGGGGACAAAATGTTTAATTTTGAAATTGCCTGCCCTGACAGGACCGCTGGCTGAAGAACTCGTGGCTGTCCAGCACTGCAGTATCCATGCTCCCTCTCCTGGCTGTTGCCCAGTTAATTCAGATTAAATAGATAGGTTTCAGGCCAATTTAAATAAGGTAGGTGAATGCATTCATGTGTGTCAGACATGATTTAATAAGGACCGTGCGGTGTTATTCACTTGGGAATAGGAAATTCCAGGCATGTCTGCATCATTCAGGGTTTCCATTAAGGGATAAAGAAAAAGACTGCGGGGTAGTAGATGATCACTCATTGAAAGTACACAAATAGTGTGAGATGGCTTTAGGAAAAGCAAATAGTGTTTTAGGTTGTCCTGCTAGGTCCATTTACAAATCCAAGAGTATTCAACTTAGGTTATATAAAGTATATTAGGTACGTCTGTATTGTGTTCAGATTTCATTCCCACAAATCGTAAGGATATCAAGGCACTGGGAAGGCTGCAAAGGAGGGTGACCAGAATGATACCAAATCTTAGCGCTCTTAGTTATGAGGCAGGCTCCAAGATTTAGGGTGATTTACTTTGGAGAAATGCAGGCATGGAGGGAATAGGTTTTGTTTCTAAAACAATGAGGGCACTAGATTTGAACTGAATAAGGTTGGTGGGGCCAGAGGTCATGGTTTAAAATCTGTAGGCAAAGAGTCAGGTGAAAAGCCAGTTGTATTACCCTCGGTAACAAATTGCTGAGACATGCGGTGAGATTCCTCACTAATTCCTTAAAAAAGAACTTGACTAGTTCATGAGAGAAGAGGATATTTCCAGTTATAGAGGGTCAGTCACTAGTCAGTTGTAATTGTGATGAGTCGTGGGCAACCATGGTCTCCTAGAGTCTTGCCTAATTGCCTTAGGAAAACAAAGAGGAATTTCCAAGACTTTCCTGAATAGGTTGCAGATTTTCTTCTTTTTGCCTCTTCCAGGAGATAGCATAATTAGGGAGTGGGTGAACAGTGTGCAAGGTTGCACCATGGACTGGATGTGAAAGGTCTGATGAACCTTATCAACTTTCTTTTTGTATATTTGTATGTCTAAGTTGTATTTCATGTTAATGATTTAGTATATATGTAATTTATGATCATGAGGCATAAATACAACTTATTTATGCCCCATGACTATACCGCTTTGCACCCATAAAATGGACTTCAGCCCTCCGGACTCACCTCGCGCCCGATCTGGATCTGACATGCGCCAGATGCCATATTGCCTTGTGCGATTTTTAATCATTCTGGGCACCCATTTGAAACAAGCGTTAGCCTCATTACATATGCAAATCAGGGCCCTACGCAGGTTTTAGAACCCCAAATGCAAAATTCAGGTACAACTAAGCAGAGCTTGCACCACGTATGTCCCACCTAGTTGTACCAGGACTTGGACGGCCTAACCAATGGTCTTTAAAGGGACTGCTGGAGGCTACACAATCAAAAGGCATAATAAATTTTAATTTTTTATTTTTGTGGATCCAGGAGAAGCAGAAATGCTCCTCCTGGACTCACAAATAAAAATTCGGCCCATCTGCCAGCCCAATGCCCGGCCCGGGATATCAGCCCACTGCCCGGCCCGGGATATCACCCCCCCCCCCACCCCCCAGACCTGACCTACATATTTGGCACCTGCAGCTCGCTGGTGGCATTTAAATGAGGTCCGAAGCTGAATTTGGCTTGGGCTTCAGGCTCTGCTGACTTTGCGTCCACTTTGGGTGCTAGTCAAATTTCTCTTCCCATGTTTCAAAAATAGTATGTTATTGTACTAAATGGTCTGCACTATGCTTTCCTAAATGCACTACTTAATAAAACAGACAGACACAAATTCAACCCATTAATTTTAAGTTTACACAAGTGACATTAAATAAATCATAAATTTGGAGTTAGTTGAGGTGTATGAAAACAGCTTCCAAATCTGTGCAGTCTACAGTTTTCAGAGAATGTCAGCAGCACAACAGTAACTTTATAAATGGCACCAAACAATGTCAAGAAAATAAGTATTAAACTGACTCATATTGAACTGTAAGAATAATAACAAATGCTTCTAATGTTGTCAGGCCGTTATTGAAAACTTAGCTAAAATGCTTCTTCTCATTTTCCTTTGAAACTCAACAAGAAAAATCCATCTTAAGCCTTCCTTTTACTGTCATTTTAAAACAATTAAGTTTCTGTAAGTACTGTAACTGAATAATTAAAAATGCCTTATTTTCAATTTCATAATTTGGATACGAACACAATGCCCACGCCTACTGTAGTAAAATTAATTGCAAATGGTATTCAAGCCAATTACTTAATACTTTTTGTTGTATACACTCACACCAATTAGAACATAATTTAAAGAACAATTGCAATAGCTAATTTAAAATATTTCCTCAATGGTTAGAAGCACACAAATGGAATCATGTTTATTCTTACTTACAAACAGAGCTGTGGAATATATTTCTGGGGTTGATGACCTGAATTTTGGAGAAGTTGGCCAACTAAGGTGAGGGTGAAAAGAATGTGGATTTTAGACCTTTGCCTGACAGGTGACATCACGTTGGAGAATGAATGATGAAGGAGGCATGAAGTTCATGTTAGGAGGTCAGGTTTGAGGTGAAAACACTCCAGTAGGAGCGCCATAGAAGTAAAAGAATAACACAAATGAGCTAAAGATGTTTGACTCTTTTCATGAGTAGTGTATACCTTTCCCCACCATGGGCTCGAGCCATCTATTTCATTTAATTGAAGGAAAGTTTTGCATAAATACTCCATGTTTCTCAAAAGTGATCAAGCAAATTATTCATGTGATCACTTCTCCACCATTACTGGACCCTAGCTAGCTGCCCTCAAACCCAGGAAAAAAGAGAACTGTTAGTGGCACAAGGAGAGTTCAGCGGAATTGAAGGAAAGTTAGTTTGCAGGTGCAGCAGGTAATTAGGAAGGCGAATGGAATGTTGGCCTTCATTGCGAGAGGGATGGAGTACAAAAGCAGGGAGGTCCTGCTGCAACTGTACAGGGTATTGGTGAGGCCACACCTGGAGTACTGCGTGCAGTTTTGGTCACCTTACTTAAGGAAGGATATACTAGCCTTGGAGGGGGTACAGAGATGATTCACTAGGCTGATTCCGGAGATGAGGGGGTTACCTTATGATGATAGATTGAGTAGACTGGGTCTTTACTCGTTGGAGTTCAGAAGGATGAGGGGTTGTCTTATAGAAACATTTAAAATAATGAAAGGGATAGACAAGATAGAGGCAGAAAGGTTGTTTCCACTGTTTGGGGAGACTAGAACTAGGGGGCACAGCCTCAAAATACGGGGGAGCCAATTTAAAACTGAGTTGAGAAGGAATTTCTTCTCCCAGAGGGTTGTGAATCTGTGGAATTCTCTGCCCAAGGAAGCAGTTGAGGCTAGCTCATTGAATGTATTCAAATCACAGATAGATAAATGTTTAACCAATACGGGAATTAAGGGTTACAGGGAGCGGGCGGGTAAGTGGAGCTGAGTCCACGGCCAGATCAGCCATGATCTTTTTGAATGGCGGAGCAGGCTCGAGGGGCTAGATAGCCTACTCCTGTTCCTAATTCTTATGTTCTTATGTTCTTATGAATCTTGAGGATGAGTGTCAGCAGTGGCTCAGTTGGTAGCACCCTCGCCTCTGAGTCAGAAGGTCCTGGGTTCAAGTTCCACTCCAGAGATTTGAGGACAAAAATCTAGGCTGATACTTCATTGCACCACTGAGGAAGTGCTACACTGTCAGAGCTGCCACCTTTCAGATGAAATGTTAAACCAAGACCCCATCTGCCTCAGGTGGATGCAAAAGATCCTATGGTACTGTTTCAAAGAAGAGCGGGGGAGTTATCCACGGTGTCCTGACCAATATTTATCCCTCAATCAACAGAACAAAAACAGATTATCTCGTTAGGGTGACCTAATAGAGATCTTTAAAATTATGAAAGATTTTGATAAAGTGGACACAGAGAAAATGTTTCCACTTGTGGGGAAGAGCATAACTAGAGATCATCCATGTAAGATAGTCACCAAGAAATTCAATAGGAAATACAGAAAAAACTCATTTACCCAAAGAGTGGTGAAACTGTGGAACTCATTCTCAGGAGTGATTAAAGCGAATAGTATAGATGCATTTAAGGGGAGGCTAGACAAGCATATGAGGGAAAAGGGAATAGAGGGTCACGCTGATAGATTTAGATGAGGAAAGACGGGGAGAAGGCTCGAGTGGAACATAAATGCCAGCATGGACTGGTTGGGACGAATGGCCTGTTTCTGTACCATATGCCCTATGTAATCCTATGTAGTGGACAGGAAATCTCACAGCTACTGTGTAGATGGCTTGTACAGGGGGAGGACATCTTGGAGACTAAGAGTTGGTAGTAGTGACATCTCATGCCATTATTAAATACAAAAAAATTGGCAGACAGAAATCCTAGGTTGCTTGCACTGGAATGATGCTGAGCCAGCTCCACTAAGACAGTTGAAGCCAGCACAGTGCCTCAGAAACCAATGTAGCATCAGAGTATCTACTTAATGGCATAACTTAATCCCTATCAACTGAGTAAATTCTCACTCACAAATGTTTGTGACTGGGAAAATGAAATTCCTTCAAAAGTCGTGACAATTTTAGAAACAGTAAAACATGCTGCACTAGCACTTTAATTTTTGAGAAAGAGAGTGAAAGAGGATTTTCCTTCCTCTTTAAATTACAAGATATAACTTTATAAATTCCAAATATGATCTCTGTTATTTTAGGGGTTTTAAAGTTTCATTTCTATCAGATATTTTTCAGCGCAAGTTTAAACGAAAATCATGGGAGTTTACATTGAGCTCTGAGAGCTTAAGTGAGATATTACAGTTAGAAGGAACTATAAAAGAACAGGAGCACTTTTCCATGATCAATGTATAATTACCCAATGGAAGAGAATAGTTAAAAGAGAAATAAAACCTTACTTTGGTTTAATTAGCTAGTTGCTGGATTTAAGCAAAGCATGTGGCACACACCATATTGAGTCTGAAAGACAGATTGATATCTAGATTGATATCTAACATATTTCATTGGAATACCTACCTCACTGGGATTTTTCGACTAGGTTATTTTGGGAAAAAAAATTCCAAATCATTTTTTTGTTATATTAGCTGAAACATTTGTGGAGATGATTTCATTCAATTTTATGGGTTAGACTTTTTTTTCATGAATACCGCCCACTTAATGTCCATTTTAATGCTGAGATGAGGAATAATGCTCAGACATCGCCCATTTAGCAACAAAATGGAAACTAACGGCCACTTATCGGCCAGCGTTACTTTTGGCATGTAGTTAACGCCGAGAATTAATAATATCACTCGCCCGCTTTTTTTGCCGTAAAGATCAGAATGGGCGAAACTAACGCCCATAATATCGCTGAGCGTTACTTTCGGCACCTCGGCTACATATCGCCGAAAATATCGGTCGCCGAAAAAAAACGGAGAAAAAGTTGTTCTCACCTGAACTAAACCCAGCGGTATGGACGCCATTTTGTAAGTCGGAGGTCAGTTCATATAAAAGACTGCTTCAACTTCTGGGGAGCTTTTATGTACTCTGGAGTTCTTTTAAGGTGATTTGAACACCTGAACAAACATCTTATCATACTGTGGACAATTTGAATTTATTTTAGGTGTTTTATTAGGTAAATGTATTGTTTGTGAACAATAGATATAATATTGATTGTTATGGTAATGGGGCCCGTAATTTCTCAGCCACGCTTGATGACTACGCACATGCTGCAGACTAGAGATGGCAGAAGGTATATTCAAGATCATTATGTGCCCAATCAAAGAGGTGCCAGACTGCTGAGGAGGACGAGTACTTACACTCCATGCACTTACAGGGAGAAGCGGTCTTACCTGAATTTGTCCGATAACACCTGCCTTAGGAGATTGCGTTTCTGGAAAGAGGTTATCAGTGAGATATGCCAGCTCATCAGGGGAGATGTGCAGCCTGCCAGCACCATCAGGACCACTCTGTCCGTCGAGGTCAAGGGCACTGCAGCACTTTCCTTCTACGCATTGGGTTCCTTTCAGGTCTCAGCTGGTGATATTTGCCCTATATCTCAGCATGCCACACATTGCTGCATCCAACAGGTCACTGAAGCCCTTTACACACGCAGGATGGACTTTATCAGCTTCCCTATGACCAGGGAGGCACAGACTGAGAGGACTCGAGGATTCTCCAGAATTGCAAACTTCCCCAAGGTGCAGGGAGCAATAGATTGTACGCATATCTGCATGCTGGCATCTTTTCAGGATGCAAAGTTTTTCGGAACAAAAAGGGATTCCACTCCCTGAATGTGTAACTCATTGTCGACCACCAGCAAATTCTAATGGCAGTAAATGCGAAATTTCTGGGCAGCATCCATGATGCTCACATCCTGATTGAGAGCGCTGTATCTGACATGTTTATCAGTCTGCCACAAAGTCAATGGTGGATACTTGGTGACAAAGGAAATGACCTTGCCACCTAACTGATGACACCCTTGTGTAACACCCAGACAGAAGCCGAGTAATGATACAACGAGAGCCACAGAGCCACACGCAATATCATCGAGAATACCATTGGAGTGCTTAAGTAGCGCTTTAGATGCCTGGACCACTCAGGAGACAAGTTACAATACCACCCTGAGCAGGTAGCTCAATTCATGGTGGTGAGCTGCATGCTGCACAACTTGGCTATTAAGAGTGGACAAGAATTGCCAGAGGGGACTGCTGGTCCACCTCAGGAGAGAGAGGAAGAGGAGGACGAGGAGGTAGATGCTGACCTCAAGCCAGACGATCAGGCTGACGATGAACCCATGCCCCCGCCCCCCTCTAGACCGCAGGAAAGGGCCCGTGGTGGCTACATAGCTGCAAGACTCTTATGTCAGCAGCTCATAAATTAGCACTTTGCTTGAAATAACGTTGGTGGTATTTACAAAGCTGCAAGACAGCTGTGTCTGCAGCTCATATATGAATGCCGTGCATTACCTTGGTGACAGTTAAAGTTTAAGTTGATTCAAGTGACGTTGAATTATCCCCCTTCATGTTAAGGAATCACCAGTGTTTAACGATGCAGCTATCTGAGACAATGCGCAACAAGGTTATGTGAAATAAAAAACATTTAACGTGAACATTTGTATAAAATCATAATTATAACTGGAGAAAACATCCCACCCCCCACCCACAACAAATTTATAACATTTATATAATTCATTAAATTTATAAAATTTCCAACACTTCATAAACATAGAACACAAAAGCAAAACAACAAGGTACACCCCTCCCTCATTCCCCAAACTTCCCAACAAAATAGCAACAACAACATAAAAATAATGTGACCAATACAACACCTGCAGCCATGCACCTCACTTTCCTTCCCACCCCCACTCACCCCCGCTTCTCCTCCCCACCTCTACCCCTTCCCCTCCCAATTCCAAGCCACCTTGCCAAAGTGCTCCTCAGGCGCTGCTTCATTGGGGGGGATGACGGCAGAACCGCTGGTTGGACTGATACGGGAGAGGACTGTCCCGAGGTGGAAATGTGCTCCGAGCCAGAAGCAAGATCTTCCTCCTGGCTCTCATTGGCAATGGGGGAGTGGCACTTTGTGGTGCAGTACCGCGCTCCGGGGCTACTGGGAGCCCTCTGCCACCAGTGTTCCTGGCTATCACCTCCAGGGTCTCCACCATCCGCACGCGACACGTACTCACTCATGGTGGCGGACATGCTGGCCAGCTGGTGGGATATGCCCCCCATTATCTGTAGGATCTGCTGACTTATGTCAACACTCCTCCTGGACAAGTGTGCCATGTCCTCGCTCAGATCTGCCACTCGTGGAGCATACCTTCTGCATCGAACCAACCTCCGCGTGGTCAGCGCCGTCCTGGAGACACCTCAGGTGCCCTGCGGCAAGGTGCTTGGGCCCGGTACCTCCACGGTGGAGGAGGGAATGGCCACAGGAGCACTATATGTTATGGGTGTCAACTGAATTAAGGAGCTTGGCGATGCAGGCTCCTCGAAGTCCGCACTGTCATCTGTGGAGAAGGCACCCTGCAGCACCACGGGTGAGAATCGGGGCTCCTCAGCACCAGATGCACGATCGTCCGGTGACTCCAGCCCCGGACCCCCAGCTTCTGGGCTCAGTGGTGTAGCATGGGGCCATACTGCTGGCTGAGCTACAAACACAAATTAGGTTATTAAAGGAGACGAGGGTGCTAGGGTCACAAGGTGATTCCAACGCTACACATAGCATATGCACAACAAAAGCACCACAGCAATCAAAATCATCACAGACATCACATTTCATGACCATCACCAACTTCTGCATTGCAATGATTCTCATGAGGCCATCATTATTTAGAGAACACTTTTATCAATCATCTATCATATATTATTGGTCAGATATGAGTGGGTGTGGCATCTATTGACTTTACATCATGCAATGGTGTATACTTTACTCATGTGGCATCACATCAGGTTCTGTAGCTGCATGCGTGGCCAGCCGGGGGTGGCTCCCCATTAGTGCCAGTACCCGCTACTCAATGTTGGTGAGCTCAATGATGACTGGTGGCCCGCCACTCGTTCGTCTCTGCTCGGTCCTATTCTTCGAAAGCTTCTTATGTAAAAGAAGCATTGCATGAGATCATTGCTAGGTACAGTCACAGACACTGATACAACACATAACCAACAGATGTAATCATGATTATTCTGATAATTATCATTCTTTACCTAAAGACGTACATCATAAACGCAGGCTTTGAGTAAAACATTCCTGGTATAAGTGCATGACATCACATCTGATTTTAATCAATCATTACACTTATAATTCAAATTATATAAATATATAAGTACATGTAAGTAAATGTAATACTCTGGCAGATCCGACAAGGTCGTTCCAGCGCTTGCGGCACTGGTTGCCCTCACGCACCTCGTTGGTCGCCGAAAAGACCAGCTCGGCTATGCCAGCCCATATCTTCTGGTAGACCTTTGGAGTGGGCTTCCCATGCACACCTGGGTCAATTGACCCCAGCGTGACTCCACCTCCTGCAGGAGGAAGGCATTTGCCTCGTCGGAGAATGTCCTCGCTCGTTTGCATCCTCCCAATTGTTCCTCTCCCACCTCACTGCTTTCGCCAGTGTCCTTGGTCTCCACAGCGTGCTGTGTTGCCTCCTCCATCCCTTCCATTTTAAATATTTATTTTTTAGCCAAAAACTCCCTGTGAACAACGTTCTTTGTGCTCACAAGTCTTTTTGCTGCTGGTAAATCTTCTTCCTACCTCCCACAACAGCCAAACAAGCACACAACATACCCACACACGCTTTCAGTTCCTCTCTGCTCCCTCTCTCTCTTTCTCCTCTTCTGTGCATGTATTGATGACCCCTGACCTCCTGAAACGCGGGAAACGACCGTTGCCATGGAGTTGCTATGGACGCCCACTTTACGGCAGAAGGTCAAAAAATGTAATGCTAATGCCCATTTCAGATCGCTCGCAGTAAAGCCCATTTTATAAAATGGAAAGTTGGGGTTTTGAAAATGGGTGATAATCCGGCGATCTCAAAACCCATATTTACCACCAACGCTGGAAATAACACCCATTTTTGGGCGATCTGCACAAAAGTGAAAAGTCTAGCCCATAGTGTATAACATTGTTTAAAAATCCAGAAAGAAATACTCTGGTCAATATTTGTAGTGAATTCAAAATAGCGACTGGGGAAAATCATTCCCACTGGTAAGGAAATCGAACTGGGATATACCTATAACAACATTTTTACACTGGCTATAATTGAGTAAGCATACAAATGATCAAATAGGCAACTAAAAATTTTACATGTATTACAAACTATAGTCGAGGAATGAGTCTGCAGAATATAAGGGTATGATGACATGAAAATAATGAAAAGTAGAGCATTCGCGGTTCAATAAAATACAAACTAATTTTTTTGAATTAATTCATGGGATGTGGGCTTCACTGGCAAGGCCAGCATTTATTGCTCATCCCTAACTGCCCTTGAGAAAGTGGTGGTGAGCCTCCTTTTTAATCCGCTGCAGTCGTGTGATGAAGGTATTCCCACAGTGCTGTTAGGAAGGGAGCTGCAGGATTTTGACCCAGCGACGAGTCAGGATGGAGTGTGACTTGGAGTGGAATTTGGAGGTGATGGTGTTCACATGTGCCTGCTGCGTTGACCTTCTTGGTGGTAGAGTTTAAGGGTTTGTGAGGTGCTGCCGAAGAAACCTTGGTGAGTTGTTGCAGTGCTTGCAATTCTTGTAGACGGTACACACTGCAGCCATAGTGTGCCTGTGCCGGTGGTGGAGGGAATGAATGCTTAAGGTGATGGGTTGGATACCAGTCAAGCGGCTGTTTTTTCCTGGATGGTGTTGAGCTTCTTGAGTATTGTTGGAGTATTGTTGGAGCTGTACTCATCTAAGCAAGTGGAGAGTATTCCATCATACTCCTGACGTGTATCTTGTAGATGGTGGAAAGGCTTTGGGAAATCAGGGGGTGAGTCACTCGCCACACAAATACGTAGCTTCTGACCTGTTCTTGTTGCTACAGTATTTATGTAACTGGTCCAGTTACATTTCTGGTCAACCCCAGGATGTTGATGGTAGGGGATTCGACAATAGTAATGCTATTGAATGTCAAGAGGAGGTGGTTAGACATTCTCTTGTTGGAGATAGTCTTTTCTTGACACTTTTATGTTGCAAAAGTTACAAGCCTATATATTCAAAAGGGAGTTAGATGTGGCCCTTATGGCTAAAGGGATCAAGGGGTATGGAGAGAAAGCAGGAATGTAGTACTGAAGTTGCATGATCAGCCATGATCATATTGAATGGTGGTGCAAGCTCGACGGGCCAAATGGCCTACTCCTGCACCTATTTTTTATGTTTCTATGGGCTAGACTTTCCACTTCACAAGGCCCATCTCAAGTTTCAGCACTTAGCAGGCACTTCGCTGGGCCGATGCAAGGCCAAAAGAGTGCTCAAAAATAGTTGCTTTTTCAGGGCCTTAGAGAGGGAAATGGGCACTACGGACGCCATTTTTAGCTTCTGAGGAAGGGTGCAGAATTGCTCTGAGTTATTTAGAGAGTAAAATTGAAGCCAATTGTACTCAGAAATTTGGGACAGGGAATATAAATCGGTATTATCACCTTATCTATGCTAAATAGATCTCATGAAACATTGGAATTATTTAATAAACAGTTTTTACACACAGAAGTTATGTAATGATATTCCGTGGTGAAACAGAATAAACAAACAAATCTGCATGAAGAACTGTATATTGTAAAACTTATGTAAATAATAGAGAAGGTACAAAAGTTGTAGAACGTTTTTTTTTATTAACAAAAATAATTTTTTTTAAGAACTAATGAACAACACCCTCCCTCCAACCCCCCACCCGCCTCACCAACCCACTCTTCCCCCACAATCTCCAAAACATTAGAAGAATACATTGAACATTTTAAAGAACAAGTGACCATTTCAGTCAAGATAACAAGTGACCATTTCAGTCATGACAACAAGTGACCATTAAAGTCATGACAACAAGTGACCATTTCAGTGATGATAACAAGTTACCATTTCAGTAACGCTAAAAAGTGACCATTTCAGAAAGAATGGAAAGTGAACAGTTAAGTAATGATAAAAAGTGAACAAGTGAACATTTAACTATTGAATACAATTGGCCAATTTAGTAACAATAACAATAACAAGAGTATAATAAATTGATAACAGCAAATGAACATTTCAAAACAAGTGAACTACATAGAAAAGGACTCCTCCCTCCCTACCTGCGGCCACGTTCCCTCCAGATCCTGTCCCACCTCATGTTCGTACCCCACCCGCCCGTTTTGGTCTACGCAGACTGACACCAAGATGTCGTGGTGGAGGTGATGGAGAGGAAGCGGAAGCCGAGTCTCTACTTCCGAGTCCAGAGGAACTGTGCCCTCCGTACTCGCTTGCGTGCTCGAAGTTTCGCTGCGAGCAGACACGACACCTTGGGGTGCAGCGCCGTGTCCAGCCAGCAACGCATGCCATAGGGCATTGGTTGTGGCTGTCTGCTGCCGAATAGCCTCCAAGGTCTCCCTTGCAGTCAGTGACTGCTCAGAAGACCAGTTAGAGAAGTTCTGGCAAAACTCGCTCCAGGATGCTGGAAACTGGCTCCAGTTCGCAGAGAACTGGTTCCAGTTCACAGAGAATCCCTCGAACCCGTGGATAAGGTTGCGACCAATCGCGACAGTCTCCCTGCACAGGGAAATCAAGCTCTCTGTCTGGTCCTCCAAGGCAAAACATTGCAATGCTTTCATTTACCCCATATGCACAGGTGATCACAAGCTTTAACTTGAGCTAACATGACCTCATTTGAACATCTATAGTACATCACCATTATATATCAGATTATATTATAATTCATAACATTACATTGTAATTGCATAACATTGCATAACATCAAATTACATTTTAATTGCATAACATTACATGCGTAACTACGATATTTTCAGTATTTACTAATGATTCACACATTGAACAATGCACATTTCTCATTACTCACAGGTCTCAAGGGTGGGTTCGGTCACACCACGGGATGTGACCAAATGGCTTTCTGGCCCCACCAAGGCCACCGCGAGCTCCTCGTAGGCAGTCAGACTGTGCAACATGGCAGAGCCCCCACCCGTCCTGCGCTGCTCCCGATTATTGATCGAGATCTTCTTCTGTAAATGATACGATAACATTGCACGGCATAAGCAAATGGGTCAGGCGATTTAAGACATTGAAGACACTTAAGACTGACAGATTAAAATGTTCTATTACAAATTAGCATTACGTTGCATATTTCACATTAAAATATTTAACTTTATGCTGGGTTGCATAAATTTATTCATAATTTAGTTATGTTTAAATGGAACCAAATAACATTGCAGATTCTTGTTACTATTTAGATCAAATTTCAACTTACTCTGGCAGCTGCCAGTAGGCTGTTCCAACGTTTGCGGCGTTGGTCCGGTGTCCGGGCTTCATTAGATACCGACGTGACCACGTTGGCAATCTCTGCCCAAATCCTCCGATATGCATGGGGTGGAGATTTCCCATGCCCACCCCGTGTCAGATCCTCCCACCTGGTGCTGACAACATTCACGAGGGCCTCATTGGCCTCCTCATTGAAAGGCTTGGTCCTACGCCTTTCAAGTGTTGCCTCCATGTCGATTTATTATGAGTTGATTCCTCTCCTCTCTCTCTCTGTCTCTCCCCAACCCTCACAGAGCTTCTGAGCATGTGTGATGACCCCTGACCTCCCAAAACGCAGGAAGGAGCATCAACCTGAAAAAGAAATCAACCTGCACATGCGCAGTGATGCGTTGCTAGGAAAGCTTTTTTTCTCATTTACTTCCATTTTCTTTGGACAATCGTGAGATCGCCGAGAAATCACGTTGCCCATTTGACATTGCTAGGGTAAGGCCGAGTGGAAAATCGCAAAAAAAAAATGGGCCTTGAGCCGGCGATCAGCACGGGCGATAGGTCCCGCATCGCTGGAACAAGGCCCATTTTTTTCGGCCTTAGCCTGAAAGTGGAAAGTCTAGCCCTATGTTTCTATGAATGTCCAGGTCTTGCTGCATACGGGCATGGACTACTTCATTATCTGAGGAATTGTGGATGGAACTGAACACTGTGCAATCATCAGCGAACATCCCCACTTCTGAACTTATGATGGAGGGAAGATAATTGATTAAGCAGCTGAAGATGGTGGTGCTATAACTCTGAGGAACTCCTGTAATGATGTCCTGGGGCTGTGATGATTGACCTCCAACAACCACAACCATCTTCCTTGGTGCTAGGTATGATTCCAGCCAGTGGCGACTTTTCCCCCTGATTGACATTGATTTCAATTTTACTAGGGCTCGTTGGTGCCACACTTGGTCAAATGCTGCCTTGATATGAAGGACAGTTACTCTCACCTCACCTCTTGAATTCAACTGTTTGTCCATGTTTGAATGAAGGCTGTAATTAAGTCTGGAGCTGAGTGGTCCTGGTGGAACTTGAACTAAGCAACGGTGAGCAGGTTATTGATAAATGGTACCATTTTAAAGGGAGTGCAAGAACAAAGAGACCTGGGGGTTCCTGTGCACAAATCTTTGAAGGTGGAAGGACAGATTAACAAAGGGGTCAATAATGCATATGGGATCCTGGGCTTTATAAAGAGAGGCATAGAGTACAAAAGCCAGGAAGTTATGCTAAACCTATATAAAATATTAGATCGGCCCCAGCTGGAGTATTGTGTCCATTTCTAGGTACCATATGTTCGGAAGGACATGAAGGTTCCAGGGGTGAGGGATTACAGTTAGGTGGACAGACTGGATAAGCTGAGATTATTCTCCTTAGAGCAGGCTAAGAGGAGATTTGATAGAGGTGTTCAAAATCATGAAGGGTTTAGATAGAATAAATAAAGACAAACTGTGTTTTATGGTTAAAGGGTTGATAACAAAAGTGCACAGATTTAAGGTGATTGGCAAAAGAACCAGAGGCGATATGAGAAAAAACATTTTGATATAGCAAGTGATTATGATTTGGAATGCACTGCCTGATAGGGTGTAAACAGATTGAATAGTACATTTGAAAAGGAAATTGGACAAACACTTGAAGGAGAAAAAATTTGCAGAGATATGGGGAAAGAGCCGAGGACTGTGATGAACTGGATTGCACTTTGACAGAACCGGCCTATACTCAATGGGCCAAATGGCCTCCTTCTGTGCTGTACTATTCTATGATTCTATGAATACGACTTCATTGTAAAATGGAGGGAAAGGAAAATGGAAGTGAAAACATTCTTTAAAGGACTGAAAAAATGCAAAGATTTTCTGGGAAAAAATTGAAGGGCAGTACGTTCACTGAAATGAAAGGAATGGAAAAACTAGTTCACTAGTTAAGTTATCTCCTTCACTAAAATTGAAGATAAAGAATGTGTTAATATGTGGAATACATAAATGTCATAAATGATACTTAGTAGATAAAGAAGGAAGGAGGCAGAATTTCTTATTCTGTTTCAATACTAAATGGAAAAGGGTAGCGGCTAGATTCTCTTCCCTTATCCCACCCGAAATGGGTCAGGATAGTAGCAGAGAATGAGGGACAAATTGGGTCTTGAGGCCTGCCACTGCCTTGACCTCAGTTTCCCTTGCCTTCCACCCCTGCTGCTGGCTACCGCTTCCTCAGCTGCTGCATGCAAAAGGTTTTGGGGTGGGGGGGTGGGGAATAAAATGTGATAAAGTGCTAAAAACAGAAAATGCTGGAAATACTCAGCAGGTGAGGCAGCATCTGTGGAGAGAGAAACAGAGTTAACGATTCAGGTTTATGACCTTTCGTCAGAACTGTAAAGTGGGACCCTCTTAAGAAGGATCCTGATCATACTTTCAGTAATACTGCATGAAATAAAACATGGCAGTACACCCTGATTGGCTACACCTGCTAAAATGCCATCAACCATTTCTGCCTTTACACACCTAACTGGCAGTGACTGTCCCCTGAGTCTATGTCATCAGAGTTTCAAATGCGGAACTGTCCCATCTTCTGCAAGGACACCTGTAGCTTCCATTCAGCAATAGGGCTGGCACATCGTGATAGGAACAACCCAGCTGTGGCCTTAAATTTTGCTCTACCTCCTTGTAGACATGCTGCAATGCTGACCTATGGAGGTGGTGCTCGAGAGTTTCACAGAGTGCAGCACCATCTCCACATCAGCAGTTATCAACCAGGCTGTTTCATCACTGTCCTGCAGACTCATGTCTTCATCCTTGGGTTTCTTTTACCATTATTTTTGCCTCTTACGTTAATGTCCTCCTGCAGCAGCTTTGACACAGCTTACTAATAGATTGAGATGCCTTCTTAGCATTTTCAAAGGCATTACAAATTTTTGTTTCCCCTGTTCTGAAAATCCTGTAATTAACCTCTTCCCTTTAAATTTCATCACAAGTGTGCTTCCTACAACTAACAAAAACTGCACCTGAAATTATGCAAATGCACTAAAGTTTACATTCAAACAGTGCACTGGAGCTGCACATGGATTCACTCTGGAGCATCCGCGATGCTGAGGATGTTGTGAATAGCACGTTTAGCGAGTTGGTCACACCGCAGGTAAAGGTTACAAAGGCAGATCAGGGATGGGTGACCATCAGGCAGAGCAGGAGTAGGAAGGTAGTGCAGGAGTCCCCTGCGGTCATCTCCCTCCAAAACAGATATACCATCTTGGGTACTGTTGGGGGAGATGGCTCATCAGGAGAGGGCAGCAGCAGCCAAGTTCATGGCACCGTGGGTGGCTCTGTTGCATAGGAGGGCAGGAAAAAGTGTGGGAGTGCTATAGTGGTAGGTGATTCTATTGTAAGGGGAATAGATAGGCATTTCTGCGGCCGCAATCGAGACTCCAGGATGGTATGTTGCCTCCCTGATGCAAGGGTCAAGGATGTCTCGGAGTGACTGCTGGGCTTTCTGGAGGGGGAGGGTGAACAGTCAGTTGTCATGGTGCATATAGGTACCAACGATATAGGTAAAAAACGGGATGAGGTCCTACAAGCTGAATTTAGGGAGCTAGGAGTTAAATTAAAAAGTAGGACCTCAAAGGTAGTAATTTCAGGATTGCTACCAGTGCCACGTGCTAGTCAGAGTAAAAATAGCAGGATAGTTAAGATGATAATTATGAGGAATGGTGCAAAAGGGAGGGATTCAAATTCCTGGGGCATTGAAACCAGTTCTGGGAGAGGTGGGACTAGTACAAAACGGACAGTGTACACCTGGGTAGGACCGGAACCGATCCTGTAATTAACCCAGGGGGAGTGTTTGCTAGTGCTGTTGGGGAGGGTTTAAACTAATATGGCAGGGGGATGGGAATCTATGCAGGGAAGTAAAATGTGGGCAGAAGCAAAAGGTAGAGAGGAGATAAGGAAAAGTGGAGGGCAGAGAAATCAAAGGCAAAAATCAAAAAGGGCCAGATTAGAACATAATTCTAAAAGGATAAAGAGTGTTAAAAAAACAAGCCTGAAGGCTCTGTGTCTCAATGTGAGGAGCATTCATAATAAGGTTGATGAATTAACTGCGCAGATAGCTGTTAACGGATATGATGTAATTGGGATTATGGAGACATGGCTCCAGGGTGACCAAGGCTGTGAACTCAACATCTAGGGGTATTCAAAAGGAAAAGGAGGTGGGGTAGAGTTGCTGGTTAAAGAGGAGATTAATGCAATAGTAAGGAAGGACATTAGCTTGGATGATGTGAAATCTGTATGGTTAGAGCTGCGGGACACCAAAGGGCAGAAAACGCTAGTGGGAGTTGTGTACAGACCAGCAAACAGTAGCAGTGAGGTTGGGGATGGCATCAAACAGGAAATTAGGGATGCGTGCAATAAAGCAGTTATCATGGGTGACTTTAATCTACATATAGAATGGGCTAACGAAACTGATAGCAATACGGTGGATGAGGATTTTCTGAAGAGTATGAGGGATGGTTTTCTAGACCAATATGTCGAGGAACCAACTAGAGAGCTGGCCATCCTAGACTGGGTGTTGTGTAATGAGAGAGGATTAATTAGCAATCTTGTTGTGCGAGGCCCCTTGGGGAATCGTGACCATAATATGGTAGTATTCTTCATTAAGATGGAGAGTGCCACAGTTAATTCAGAGACTAGGATTCTGAACTTAAAGAAAGGTAACTTCGACATTATGAGACGTGAATTGGCTAGGATAGACTGGCGAATGATACTTAAAGGGTTGACGGTGGATAGGCAATGGCAAAAATTTAAAGATCACATGGATGAACTTCAACAATTGTGCATCCCTGTCTGGCATAAAAATAAAACTGGGAAAGTGGCTCAACCATAGCTAAAAAGGGAAATTAGGGATAGTGTTAAATCCAAGGAAGAGGAATATAAATTGGCCTGAAAAAGCAGCAAAGATGAGGACTGGGAGAAATTTAGAATTCAGCCGAGGAGGACAAAGGGTTTAATTAGGAGAGGGAAAATAGAGTATGAGAGTAAGCTTGCAGGGAACATAAAAACTGATTGCAAAAGCTTCTACAGATATGTGAAGAGAAAAAGATTTAATGTGAATTTATAATGGGTAACAAAGAAATGGAAGACCAATTGAACAAATACTTTGGTCTGTCTTCACTAAGGAAGGCACAAATAACATTCCAGAAATACTAGGGGACCAAGGGTCTAGCGAGGAAGAGGAACTGAAGGAAATCCTTATTGGTCAGGAAATTGTGTTAGGGAAATTGATGGGATTGAAGGCCGATAAATCCCCAGGGCCTGATAGTCTGCATCCCAGAGTACTTAAGGAAGTGGTCCTGGAAATAGTAGATGCATTGGTAGTCATTTTCCAACATTCCATAGAATCTGGATCAGTTCCTATGGATTGGAGGGTAGCTAATGTAACTCCACTTTTTAAAAAAGGAGGTAGAGAGAAAACGGGGAATTATAGACCGGTTAGCCTGACATCGTTGGTGGGGAAAATGTTGGAATCAATTATTAAAGATGTAATAGCAGCGCATTTGGAAAGCAGTGACAGGATCGGTCCAAGTCAGCATGGATTTATGAAAGGGAAATCATGCTTGACAAGTCTTCTAGAATTTTTTGAGGATGTAACTAGTCGAGTGGACAAGGGAGAACCAGTGGATGTGGTGTACTTGGACTTTGAAAAGGCTTTTGACAAGGTCCCACAAAAGAGATTAGTGTGCAAAATTAAAGCACATGGTGTTATGTATTGTCCATGTACATTAAATGTACAGTTACAATGGTGCGCCACAAGGGGCACTGTGGTGGGAGACCCAAAAGTACCTGCGAGACAGAGTATAAAAGGGTGTCCACCACACCTGAGGGGCACTCTGGTGTTACACAATAAAGGACCAAGGTCAGAGCAGTTACTACAACACCAGACTGTGTGCAGTCAGTGATTTGAGTGCTACATACGTCACACATGATATTGGGGGTAATGTATTGACGTGGATAGAGAACTGGTTGGCAGACAGGAAGCAGAGAGTCGGGATAAACGGGTCCTTTTCAGAGTGGCACGCAATGATGAGTGGGGCACCGCAAGGTTCAGTACTGGGACCCCAGCTATTTACAATATACAGTAATGATTTAGACGAAGGAATTGAGTGTAATATCTCCAAGTTTGCCGATGACACTAAGCAGTGTGAGCTGTAAGGAGGATGCTAAGAAGCTGCAGGGTGACTTGGGAAGATTAGATGAGTGGGCAAATGCATGGCAGATGCAGTATAATGTGGATAAATGTGAGGTTAGCCACTATGGGGGCAAAAACACGAAGGCAGAATATTATCTGAATGGTGACAGATTAGGGGAGGTGCAACGAGACCTGGGTGTCATGCTACATCTGTCAATGAAAGTTGGCATGCAGGTACAGCATGGTGGTGAAGAAGGCAAATAGCATGTTGGCCTTCATAGTGAGAGGATTTGAGTACAGGGGCAGGGAGGTGTTGCTACAGTTGTACAGGGCCTTGGTGAGGCCACAGCTTGAATATTGTGTACAGTTTTGCTCTCCTAATCTGAGAAAGGACATTCTTGCTATTGAGGGAGTGCAGCGAAGGTTCACCAGACTGATTCCCGGGATGGCAGGACTGACATATGAAGAAAGACTGGATCGAATAGGCTTATATTCACTGGAATTTAGAAGAATGAGAGGGGATCTCATAGAAACATATAAAATTCTGACAGGATTGGACAGGTTAGATGCAGGAAGAATGTTCCTGATGTTGGGGAAGTCCAGAACCAGGGGTCACAGTCTAAGGATAAGGGGTAAGCCATTTAGGTCTGAGATGAGGAGAAACTTCTTCACTCAGAGAATTGTGAACCTGTGGAATTCTCTACCACAGAAAGTTGTTGATGCCAGTTCGTTAGATATATTCAAAAAGGAGTTAGATGTGGCCCTTATGGCTAAAGGGGTATGGAGAGAAAGCAGGAATGGGGTACTGAAGTTGCATGATCAGCCATGATCATATTGAATGGTGGTGCAGGTTCGAATGGCCTACTCCTGCACCTATTTTCTATGTTTCTATGTCAAGGCTCGGGCTTACACATGAATGAACGATGGTCACTTATGCAAGGTACCTGAGGGTGTCCGTGCAGTTACTCCCCAATAAGGCACCCGTGAGTGCTGATGGAATGTTCTCAACAGGGTATCTACGTGCATTCATGCAGTTGTTCACTAAGAATTGGTGGGATTTAAAAAAAATTGTCCTAAGTCATGATTACTACCAAAACAAAAGCCACGACCAGATATTTGCTGGTACTGAGAGGCCAAACCTAAGAAAAGTTTTCTCTGGTCATTCTCACCTCTTAACAGCCAGTTGCATTGTGCCATTGACAGAGACTTTTTCTAAATCATTTAAAGAAACTCTCCTCCTTCACCACCCCCCCCCCCCCCCGCCGCCCCCCCCGTCCCCGATCAAAACTCTTTCCCCTCGATCAAAAGTCTCCCCGCACCAACCTGTTTCTTATAGCCCTCAGTGCGGGAAGGCAGCGGACGGCCTGTGCGGCAGGCCACTCGGCCCGGGATAGAGGCGGGATGTGTTGGGTCCCATGCTGTAGGCATGCATCATCACAATCATGGGAGGAGCTACTGCACATGCGCGAACGCTCTACAGACTTGTCACACCACGTCAAGCCCTGGGAGAGTCGGCAGAGGAGCCAAAATATGGGGATACCTTTTCAGTAGCGTTTTGAGCGCAGGAAGTCGTGCACCTCAGATAAGTGCGCTGAAAAAACCGGAGAGCCAAATTTGAGCCCATGGTTACCATTACTAACACTAGCATTTTAATTTCAGATTTATTTAATTTATTGAATTTAAATTCTCCAGCAGCCATGGTGGGATTTGAACTTATGTCTCTGGATCATTAGTCCAGGCCTCTGAATTACTAGTCCAGTAACATAACCGCTCTGCTACCATTCCCTGTATAATGCAATTGAGACCATATGGAATGCCCACTACACACCCCTGTCCACTTCAAAAGATGGTCACTATCACACTGACAGACTGTTAACAGGTAAACTCAATTCAATCAGACTTATTTACAAGCAAAATAATTACACAGCAGCATAAAACTATATAGCAAGAAAGATTGGAGATGTTGGGTCTGTTTTCTTTGGAACAGAGGAGGCTGAGGGGAAATCTGATTGAGTGTATAAAATTATGAGGGGCCTGGATAGAGTGGATAGGCCAGACCTGTTTCCCTTGGCAGAGGAGTCAACAACCAGGGGGGCATAGATTTACAGTAATTGGAAGGTTTAGAGGGGATATGAGGGGAAATTTCTTCACCCAAAGAGTGGTGGGGATCTGGAACTCACTGCCTGAAAGGGTGGTAGAGGCAATTACGCTCACCACATTTAAAAGATGCTTGGATGTGCACTTAAAGTGCCATAACCTACAAGACCTATGGACCAAGAATTGGAAAGTAATATTAGGCTGGATAGCTCTTGGTCGGCCGGTGTGGACACGATGGGCCGAAATGGCCTCCTTCCGTGCTGTAAATCTCGATGATTCTCCTTATCTCCTTCTCAATGACCAGGGAGAAGCAAGTGGAGCGGCAGGCCAGATTTGTCCGGATTGCAGAATTCCTCAGGATGCAGGGTGCCATCGACTGCACACACGTTGGCCTGAGGGTGCCACAGAGCCATCACAAACTCTTTATGAACGGAAAGGAATTCCACTTCCTGAATATGTAGCTGGTGTGCGACCACCAGCGTAGGATCCTGGCAGTTGATGCCAATATTCAGGCATCAGCCACGATTCGTTCATCCTGCGCCAGAGCAGTGTGCCTGCCATCTTCACTGGGCCAAACCATGATTGTGGATGGCTGTTTGGGGACAAGGGATATCCCTTGTCCACTTGGCTGCTGACTCCACTTCAGAACCCCAGGACTGTGACCGAGCATGCATACAACAACTCTCATTCTGCCACCATCATCGAGCATTGCATCAGGATCCTCAAACAGAGGTTCCGTTGCCTGGACTGGTCTGGTGGCACTTTGCAGTACTTTCCCGAATGGGTCTCCATATTCGTGGTGGTCTGCTGCATGCTACACAACCTGGCTCTCATGAAGGGCCAGCCGCTGGAGATAGAACCAGCAGTACCACCTGAGGAAGAGGCGCAGGAGGAGGAGGAGGCACAGGAGGAGAAGGAGGCGCAGGAGGAGGAGGAGGCACAGGAGGAGGAGGAGGCGCAGGAGGAGGAGGAGGACCACCAGGATCCCCGTCGCCACCTACCCAGGAGGCGCATCGCCATCCCAACCCTGCAAGCGAGGTGCACAGACGTCTGATTGTTGCTCGATTCAGATAATTTCATCCCCACATGACCCTTCAGCTTCTATTTTCCATGGCCATCCCAATGAGTGCCTACATACATAATTGCCCACTCTGAAATGATACACCTGCTCAGATATAGGTGCAAAAAATAAACATTTATGACATTATTCAAATCAGTGCAAAAAACTAACACAACAAAAAACAGTGCTAAAAACATACACAATAACTTCATTTCTCACCCTTGGTCATTTCCTTGTACCCCTCTTATGCGTGCCTAATCTAGTACTATGCCTCAGTGACCCCCCTGTGGCTGCCTCCTGGGTCTGGGAAGGCTGCTGTGTTTCCTGTGTGGAAGCTGCAGATGTTATTCTCGGACACCCTCGAACAGCCTTGGGCCTGGAAGGCCCAGCTGCAGACTGGTCAGCACTCTCCTAGGAGGGTTCAGTGTGGCTTGGCTTGGGCAAGGCCATGCGTGGAGGCACTGGCGGAGTGACAAGTCTGGGGCCAGGAATGCTGCACTCCTGAGAGAGCGCATCATCTGTATCCTGGTCCAAGGAGCCTGAGTCACTCACTGGGGGCGGCACATTACCATCACCAATAATCTGAGGGAGCTCAGGTCGGGGCTGTGGGGCCACATTGGAAGGTCCCCCATGGCCCGTGGTGGACCCAGCTGCGAAGGCAACCATGAGGTGTCGGGTGGCATCGAGCTGAGACTGCAGGAGAGCAGCCAGTAAACATGGCAGCAGTGTGATGCTCCGTGGCCTATTGCCCAGAGTGCATAAGAGCAGTCTGCGCTTGTTCCCTCATACCTGTGCTGAAATGGCAGCTGCCACATCACCTCCAGGTTGCGGCATCACAGCTGGATCTGCACGGACAAACTGGGAGTCCACCATCGACTGCACACTGGCAATGATGGTCTCCATGGAGTCCACAGAGCAGTAGGCTATGTGGGAGGCGGACTCCTCCATACTCCTCACCATTTCTGACAGCCTTTCTTGCACCTTTGCCAGTGTCCCCAACATCTGGGAATGCATGGCCTCTACCCTTCTCATATAAGCTGCTACATCGATGACCTCGCCTGAGTCCTCCTCAGCAGAACTGCGGTGCGGACTCACCCCCAGGAGAAATGGCACCTGAGGTTGCCTAGCCCCGTCATCATGCTGCAGCCCTCTACGCCCTGGTGCAACACTCAGTGCAGACCCCTGTACTATCTGCACGAATTGGACCTCACAGTATCTGAGCTGGCGCATGTTGGTGGAAGCTGTGACATAGTGCTGCCATCAGTGTTCTCCTCTTCCTCATCACAGAGGTCCCCAAAAGATGGAGTGCGCTCCAGGGTGTCAGCAAGACTGGAGCCCTCAATGTCCTTGATGCTGTCATTAGACATTTTGGTACTGCTGTTCTCAATGGTGTCATTGAGGCCTGGCACTGGTCTGACAGGTTGGGCCTCTCTGTCTCCTGTGTTGCCACTCAGCCTCTTATCTGCAAGCATAAATGGTAGAAAGGCTGCCGTGAGGGGGATGTAGGGGATTGACGCATGGAGGCTGAAAGGAGCAGACTTTCAGAGGGAAAGGCACAGTAGCAGTTGGAGCATTCAGGGAGAGATAACATTAAAGGAGGGCCCTCACTTACCCACATTGGCATCAGCAGTACCGGTGGCCACAGGGAAGGCACCATGTCTGCCAACGAGTGCCTTGACCCTCTCCTCCAAGGGTGTGAGGATTTGGAACTTGGCCTCGCCACCACCAGTCCTCCCTTGCTCCATCCTGTTGTGTGCAATTTTGGCCTGCAAAACATAGAATAGTTGGTCAGTACCACTCTGATGACACATCAGGAATAAGTGCACAAGTTTGTCACTGACATGCAGCTGTAACTGTGAGATGAGAGGGAGCCTCCATTGCAAGAACACCTAAACACATGTGTATATATATATAGAGATATATATATATATAGTGGCCTCAACAATGAAAGGCTGCTTCAGTGACTATACAGTGAGGTGGGAAATCAGAGAAGGATGAAGGAGAGGCTTGCAGATGGAAGGTAAGCAGTTGGTGGAACAGGTACTCACTTTCATCAGACGGATGATGTCATTCAGCTGTTTTCTGCACTGTATGATGGTGCAGTTATGAATAGAGGTCCCGGAAGCCTCGACAGCAATCTCCCTCCAGGCATTTGTAAACACCTCGTGAATGGGTCTCCCCGCATCTGGGTACAGGACTCGCTTCCTTCCCTCGACTCCCTGCATCAGGGTGTGCAGCTCAGATTCGGAAAATTGCGATGCCCTTCTTGGTCCAGCTGCATCAGCCATCCTTCAACACAATTCTTTCCCTCCTCAGGGCCTAACTGCAAACCCCGGCCTTTGCAGCTGACTCGTTAGCTTCAAATGACCAGACGGGTGAATTTCCCTGTGGTAATGTCGCTCCAATCAACCCACCCACACCGCTGCAAACTCCCGATTCCCGCCGGTCATTACCGCCGGATGCCATTTTGTGAAAAAAAATCCCTGAAAATCGATTGAGTGGCCACCGCAAAAATAGCGGCGGTAATGGCGCAAAAAAGACGGTGGGTGCACCAGGTTTGTGGCAGGCCTGAATTTCTGTCCCTTTATCTGAAGCCCAGTTGAAAGCTTGCCAGAATTCTGCAGATTAGAAAAAAAAGTGGTTAGTGGGACTTAAATCCACGACATTGTGGTCACCGAACACGCAAAGATTTGCGCTACCCAGCCATTATTATTTGTGTACTACTGAAAAATGAAAAATACTGTCAGACTAAGATTGCACACAAATTACCTAAGTTTCTGAAAACCATTGTTTATTACACTCAGACCGTAAATGTTTTGAGTGATATAAACAGTTCCTCGTGATTTTAATTACCATTGCATTTCCTTTTAAGGCACAAGGTCAGTCTTTATTAACCAGGAGTTCTTAAGACTATATTGCTATTGTAAATCTAAAATGGTAAAGTTGCTTTGAGTTCTTATACACTTTTCATCATAATGGTAAAGCAATCGTAAAAAGCAAAACACTAATCAAGAGTTAATTTTACAAATCTTTATGAGAAACAATATTAATTAAATGGTGTTCCTTTGTTGTAGATTCCAATTCAGATGACTTTGACCCTGCTTCAACTAAAAGCAAGTATGACTCAATGGATTTTGACACCTTGCTGAAAGAAGCCCAGCGAAGCCTGCGTAGGTAACAGACACCAAATGTGCTACTCATGGAGGAAGCCGCAGTACCTTGCAGGCATCCTGTCATTTACCATTAAAGGACTTGCATTAGTCATCCTGGGATCTCATCCCTCTTTACACTCTGTACAAATGAAGTTTACATGAACACAGCTGCTGCAGTGTGTGAGGAAAGTTGAAGGATATCCAATTTTTAAAAAATGGAATACAAAAGCAAAAGTACAGCCGATAGGTTAGCAATGCTTTACACGTAATATATAAACAATAATCTGATTGGTGGAATATGCAGCTTGTTCAGCATTTTTCTGACATTTGGACGTGGTGTTACATTACTGACCAGAGTTGGGATTTAATACCTGGGGTGTTTCAAATATTTTATTTACTAAACGCTGAAATGTAGTTACAAATTTACTAATATTAAATTGAGGTATTTTTATTTTATGTAAATATGACAATGTTCTTTTGTTTGTTACAGCTATGCACTGTAAATGCAGCCTTCTTTTCAATAATTAAATCAAGAATGTAACCACAAGTTAGACACTAGTGTACACTAATATATTTAAAAAGTTGGAGAGGTATGAAGCTGAGATGGGTAAAGATGTCTGTGTGCCTGCTGAACACATGGACCAATGCTCATTTCTCATAATGTAGCTTTGCAATGAGCTTGCAACAGAATGATTTAGAAAATGAATCATGTCACCACTCCCATCACCATGTTTAATCATTAAAGGTGCTTTCATTTTTGTCCTTTTGTCAAATTAGATACGTTAATAAATCAGGAGAAACAAGTGAAAAGGTTACTCATGATCTGCTTGTGCTTTCAAATAAAAAAGTCAGATGTATTCCAAAATTACAGATCATTATTTGTCTGTTAACCTATAATAATATTATCCCACAAATTACATTTATTTTAAAGGAAAGTTAAAGTCAACTGAAGCATAGATAACTAAAGTTAGTCAATTTCAAATCAGTTAAATGTCACGATTTGTTGAGAAAAGGATAGGGTTCCTGTGAATAGTGTTAACCCCATCCTGCTCCCCACTCCATCATCTCCCAGTTACACTACTCACCTAAACTAATTCAGCTTCGGTCTGTAGCAGGTGACATTTTGATTATTCACCCAGCACTAATTTATGTTGAGAGATCCTAATGTCTGTCATTGGAAAACTATCCTCATATGTTTGCTAAATGGAATTGCCATCTTTGTAAGTGTATACGAATAGCAATATAAAGGTTTTTGGCCTAGTCATTCATTACCTGTAGTACCACTTGTCTTTTATCTCTGCTCGTATTATTATTGGATAAAGTTTCAGGTCTTTTAACTCATTTTATCACATGATGCCAAACTGAGGTTTACATTTTCTTCCCTGGATTTTGAATATTCTCTTCTTTATTGTAATAGCAAGATTGTAAAAATAAATTTAAAAAAAGCAATAAATATTTATTTTTAAAAATCTAATTTTAGCATATCATGTTGTGAGGTGGAGGACCAGGCACATTACCCAGCTTCTTTAGGTGCTTACTGTGTGTTTTAAGAAATGTTAAACTTCTAACCTATTGCTACTACAGTATTTCATAGTTTGTGTGTAGCAATGGCTAACTTGCACAACATAAGTGAAACTGTGCATTCGTAGCTCATGTTAGTTCTCGGCTATCCTTTATAACTTGGGTAATGATGTTTTGTCCTGTCTGGCAAACGTGATGACGATTTTAATGATTGTAATATAAAATTTGCTCTGTACAATAACTAGAATAATCATGTATTATATCACTTGATTATTCTTAATTTTAATTAAAGTAATTTCTGAGGACACTGTGCTGTTAGGTTTGTGGGTGAAAATATGTTAGTTGATGGAACTGTACTGACCAGGAAATGTGAGGAGGAACATCCATGTGAGCTTCCTTTTGGCTGACATTTCTACCTGTAATGTGTGGTTGAACCATTGTATAGAATTACTGTGATTTTTTTTAAATGTGCAGTTCTCATCAACCTCACTTAACTAATAAAGGGAAACAATGTTTCAAACTCTGTCCCGTGTGTGTAATCATCATACAAATCAAAACTGCTCAGCTTGCTTTATGAATTTTAAAATTGTAAAATGTGGATCCAAATGAATGAGGGGATTGATAATTGATTTCTTGAATTAATTAAAACTATTAATGTTTTTTTTAACTTTTGTTTTAGGAGGTGTAAGGAATGGATTGATTTCCAATTTGGGTATCCAGTGTAACTCATGTAAATGCTCCCAGGTCAGATAAAGCACAGTTGCTCCCTTTACTCTGCCCCAATCTCAGAACAGAAACCCTATGCACCTTTGTGACTATTTTTATTTCCCATACTAGCCTTTCTGAGCATGATTGCCAATTTAGTGCTGGCTCAAACTCATTTCATGTAGAACCCTTGCAGCCAGAAAACCTGGAAGACATTCATCTACTCAGTGTGGGCTACATTGGAATGTCCCAGCAGCGAAAGGCTGCTATTTAACCCACTGCACCACCTAGCTCCTCCACACCATGTCATGCTTCAAATTTCTATAAAGTTCAAGTCTAACATTCGGGTTAATGGATGCTAGTGACAGGCATTTTGTTATTCTTCTGCACCTAAATTTTCCCTTCAATTTGTATCCATTTTAATTAATTTAATTAATCACCATGTCCCACAACAAATCTGATCAGTTGCTGTTCTCTCAAACTTGCATGATCAGTGATTTGATTGGTCATTAACCTTCAATTGGATTGGTATTTCTTTATACTATAGCATATATTTATCAATGATTTAGTAGATTTCGCTCTTATACCACAATCTAAATTTCCATTATTGTGTTTTATAAATCATATTGATAAAGAATTCAGAGTTTTCTTTTCACATTGAAATAATGACAATCACATCTGAATGCTGATTGCTCTACTTCTGCTGTATATGCATAACTATTCAGCAACATGAACGCAGATGATGGCAGATTGCCTACAGCATCTATAAGAGTATCATTAAAATGTGCTTTATTAATAGAATCAGTAAACACATTCTAGATACATTTATACAGTTATCAAGTGCTGTGCATGATTCTGCATTGATGAGGTAATTCAAGTCCAGGTCCATTAAAATGACTTACTGTGGTTTTATGTGTTTTTTTCCCTCCCAAGTCCCTATTATAGTACATTTCATTAATACACAGACTTTGAGCCAAACACAAAAAACTATTCCAGCCTCAGTACAGAGATAAATCCATTTACAGAAACAAATTATTATAGCTCTGAGACCAAGACTTATATTTTGTATATTTAAGGTGAAAAAATAGAGATAATAGAGTAAACAAGTATATGAATGTATGTAGGGATCACCCATCATTTGAACATTGTGTATGATATCTGTGATTATGTAAAGGCAACTAAATCATAGAATCATAGAATGGTTACAGCACAGAAGGAGACCATTCAGCCTGTGCCGGTCTCTGCAAGAGCACTTCAGCTAGTCCCACTCTCCTGCCCTTTCCCCGTAGCCCTGCAATTATTTTTCCTTCAGTTACTTATCCAATTCCCTTTTGAAAGCCTTGATTGAGTCTGCCTCCACCACCTTTTCAGGTAGTGCATTCAAGATCCTAACCTCATCATCATTATCATAGGCAGTCCCTCAGAATCGAGGAAGACTTGCTTCCACTCCCAAAGTGAATTCTCTGGTAGCTGAACAGTCCAATACGAGAGCCTCAGACCCTGTCACAGACATTCGTCGGGGGTAGGGGTGGGTGGAGCTGGTTTGCCGCGCACTCCTTCCGCTGCCTATGCTTGACCGCTTCACGCTCTTTGCGTTGAGACTCGAAGAGCTCAACGCCCTCCTGGATGCACATTCTCCACCTCGAGCGGTCTTCCGCCAGGGTCTCCCAGGTGTCAATGGTGATATCGCACTTTACCAGGGAGGCTTTGAGGGTGTCCTTGTAACGTTTCCGCTGCCCAGCTTTGGCTCATTTACCATGAAGGAGCTCCACATAAAGCATTTGCTTAGGGAGTCTCGTATCTGGCATGCGAACTATGTGGCCTGCGCAGCGAAGTTGATTGAGTGTGGTCAGTGCTTCAATACTGGGGATGTTAGCCTGGACGAGGACACTGATGTTGGTGCGCCTGTCCTCCCAGGGGATTTGCAGGATCTTGCGGAGACATCATTGGTGATATATCTCCAGCGACTTGAGGTGCCTTCTATACATCATCCATGCCTCAGATCCATACAGGAGGGCGAGTATTACTGCAGCCCTTTGGACCATAAGCTTGGTGGTAGATTTAAGTACAGGTCTTCAAACACTCTTTTCCTCAGACCGCCTAACCACTCACTGTATGAAAAAGTTTTTCTTTATGTCGTCTTTGGTTCTTTTGCTAATCACATTAAATCTGTGTCCTCTGTTCTCGATCCTTCCACCAATGGGAACAGTTTCTCTCTATCGACTCTGTCTAGGCCCCTCATGATTTTGAACACCTCTATCAAATCTCCTCCAACCTTCTCTGCTCTAAGGAGAACCACAGCTTCTCTAGTTCTATCCATGTATCTGAAGTCCCTCATCCCTGGAATCATTCTCGTAAATCTTTTCTGCACCCTCTCTAAGGCCTTCACATCCTTCCTGAAGTGCAGTGCCAAGAATTGGACACAATACTCCAGTTGAGGCTGAACCAGTGCCTTATAAAGGTTCATCATAAATTCCTTACTTTTGTACACCATGCCTCTATTTATGAAGCCCAGGATCCCGTATGCATTTTTAATCGCTTTCTTAACTTGCCTTGCCACCTTCAATGATTTGTGCACATATACCCCCAGGTCTCTCTGTTCATGTACCCCCTTTATGATTGTACCCTTTAATTTATATTGTCTCTCCTCTTCTTCCTACAAAAATGTATCACTTCACAATTTTCTGCGTTAAATTTCATCTGCCAAGTGTCCGCCCATTTCACCAGTCTGTATATGTCTTCTTGAAGTCTCTCACTATCCTCCTCAAGTTTAGTGTCATCTGCAAGTTTGAAATTGTGCCCTGTACTTCAAGTCCAAGTCATTAATATATATTATGAAAAGCAGTGGTCCTAGAACTGACCCCTGGGGAATACCACTGTATACTTTCCTCCAGTCTAAAAAACAACCGTTCACCACTACTCTTTGTTTCCTGTCACTTAGCCAATTTCATATCCATGCTGCCACTGTCCCTTTTATTCCATGGCATTTAATTTTGCTGGCAAGCCTATTATATGGCATTTTCTCAGTCAACTTTTGGAGGTCCATGTACATCACGTCAACTGCATTGCCCTCATCAACCCTCTCTGTTACCTCATCAAAAAAACATGATCAAGTTAGTTAAACATGATTTGCCTTAAACAAATCCATGCTGGCTTTCCTTAATTAATCCACACTTGTCCAAGTGACTGTTAACTTTGTCCCTGACTATCATTTCTAAAAGCTTTCCCACTACTGAGGTTAAACTGACTGGCCTATAGTTGCTGGATTTATCCTTCGACCCTTTTTTGAACAAGGGTGTAAGATTTGCAGTTCCCAAGTCCTCTGGCACCATCCCCGTTTTTATGGAGGATTGGAAGATTATGGCCAGTACCTCCACGATTTCCTTCATAACCTTTCTCAGCATCCTTGAATGCATCCCATCCGGTCCTAGTGACTTATCAACTTTAAGTACAGACAGCCTTTCTAGTACCTCCCCTTTAACAATTTTTATCTCATCCAGTATCTCCACTACCTCCTCTTTCACTATGACTTCGGCAGCATCTTCTTCCTTGGTGAAGACAGATACAATGTACTCATTTGGCATCTCAGTCTCCATGTGTAGGTCTCCTTTTTGCTCCCTAAACGGCTCCACTCCTCTTACTACCTGTTTATTATTTATACGCCTATAGAAGACTTTTGAATTCCCTTTTATGTTAGCTGCCAATCTACTCTTACTCTTTCTTTGCCCGTCTTATTTTCTTTTTCACTTCCCCTCTGAACTTTCTATATTCAGCCTGATTCTCATTTGTATTCTCAACCTGACATCTGTCATATGCCCCCTTTTTCTACTTCATCTTACAATCTCTTTCATCATCCAGGGAGCTCTGGCTTTGGTTGCCCTACCTTTCAGCCTCGTGAGAATGTTCCTCGCCTATACCCGAACTAACTTCTCTTTAAAGGCAGCCCATTGTTCGATTACAGACTTACCTGCCAATCTTTGATTCCAATTTACCCGAGCCAAATCCGTTCTCATCCCACTGAAATTTTCCTTCCTTCAATTAATTATTTTCACTCTAGATTGCTCCCTCTCTTTTTCCTTATGATACTATGATCATTGTTCCCTAAATGTTCCCCTACTGACACTGGCTCCACTCATTCCGCAGAACCAGATCCAGTAATGCCTCCTCCCTCGTTGGACTGGAAACGTACTGATTAAGAAAGTTCTCCTGAACACATTTCAGAAATTCCTCCCCTTTTACACTATTATGATCCCAGTGTATATTAGGATAATTGAAGTCCCCCATTATTACTACTTTATAGTTCTTGCACCTCTGTAATTTATCTGCAAATTTGCTTCTCTATATCTTTCCCACTAGTTGGTGGCCTATAAAATAAACCTAGTAGTGTAATATCATTCTATTTTTTCTTAACTCTAAACAAATAGATTCTGTCCTTGACCCCTTCAGTACATCCTCTCTCTCCAGCACTGTAACATTCTCCTTAAAAATACTGCCACACCACCTCCTTTCTTTCCTTTCTATCTTGCCTGAACACCTTATATCCAGGAATATTTAAAACCCAATCCTGCCCTTTTTTGAGCCAGATCTCCGTGTTGCCACAACATCATATTCCCATGTGGTTATTTGCGCCTGCAGTTCACCAATCTTATTTACCATGCTCTGTGTATTCACACACATGCACTGTAAACCTGTCTTAGAACTTTTTGGATTCCCTTTTACTCTGACCCCACCGAATACCATACTATTTCTTACTCTAGTGCTATCTGTCTCACGCCCATCCTTTGTACACTTTGTTTCTCCTTTCTAATGCTAAATCCTGGTGCCCATCCCCCTGTCAAATTAGTTTAATTAGCTAAATGAAAACAATCCCTTCAGAGAAAACAATGAGGATATCAGTGAAGGTTAGAAACTTCTAAAAATGTAATCCATATATGTAATATATATAACGCCACCTGTGGACTCCTGTGGCACTGCAGCCACTGCTGTTTATAATAAAGGGAACAGGTCACCCGCCTGGGGAGTTCCAGAATGTTCTGCCATCTTAAGGCTGTGTGTGTGTGTCTGTGAATTACTGAAAATATAATAATGGCAACGAAGATGGGTTTATCAGGAAAAAAAAGCTGAAATTTTTGTTGGTGGAGGATTCAGCCAACTGACAGAGAGATTTTGAGAGCTTCTCTGTTTTGATTAACAACTACAAATCCAAGATAAATTACAAGCACACTTGTCTGAACTGCCAGAATCCAGATGGCTGCGCCTATGGGAATAATACGGTGTTTGGGGGAGTTTTAACATGACCATGAAAGTTTCAGAGAGTATGTGGAGCGGTTAGAAATGTTTTTCACCGCAAATAATATCATTCAAGTCCCCAATGATGAAAACCATAACCGGGTGGTGTTGGAACGACAAAGGGCTATTTTCTTAACTGAAGCAGGGCCCGAGGTGTATGAAAGCATGAAAAATGTGCTTGTGCCTGTCAAGCCAAAGGACACAACTCTTAAGCAGATTCTAACTAAGTTAGAACAGCACTATAGCCCTGAGCCCCTGGAAATTGCTGAAAGTTATTGTTTCGGAATACGAGATCAGTTAACCAAAGGAAATATCACTTAGTACACTGTAGCATTAAAAAAGCTATCTATTCACTGTAATTTTGGAAACTTTCAGGAATGAGCATTGCGTGACCGCTTTGTTTGTGGGATGAAAAATTATGCGATCAGAAGAAAGTTATTGACAATGAGTAACTTGACTTTTGATTTAGCGTGTGAGACAGCTATGTCAATGAACATGGCCGACCAATATTCCCAAGAATTTCATACTATTTCCAGTCATCAGACAACTGAGATGAATCACCTGCAGGTTAAAAGTAAAAGGCAGTTGGGTCCCAAAGTCTCAGAAACTGGCAATGGTAAGAGAGCATCGAAGTCCTGCTATCGGTGCCTGGGACAACACATTGCTCAAAGTTGTCCATATGTGAAGGCAGAGTGTTTCATCTGCAGGGAAACTGGGCATCTTGCGAAGGCATGCCGACTGAAGGTTAAACCTGCTTTCAAAGCTATGAATAGAAATCCCCAGAGACGACATAGCATGGAAGAAAAACAACAGGACGAGGAGGTTTTAGAGCTACACATCAGGAGCACGGGGGTAACTAACAGCGATTCGAAAAATATCATAATCCACATAGATGTTGCAAAAACCAAGATATCCATGGAAATTGTCACTGGAACATCCGTGAGTGTAGAAACAGAGTCGCTATACCTTGACAAATTGCGTGATTTCCCATTGGAGAAATCCAAGATAGAGCTGTGAGGCTAATCGGGAGAGAACATTCCTGTGGTAGGTCGTATCACCGTACCAGTGAAATACAAGGATCAATTTCAGAGTTTGCCTCTATTAGTAGTGGCAGGAGACAAGTATGCCTTACTAGGAAGAAATTAGTTGGGATCACTGAAGTTGGATTGGAGTGAGACTTTCTTTGTTGAAACGAGATTTGCATCAAAGGATGATGTCATCAACAATTATCCGAATGTGTTCTGCGAAACAGACAGTCCGATCCAAGGCTTCAAGGCGAGTGTCAGGGTACTGAAGGACGCTCAATGGGTTTATGCAAGCCACGTTCCGTACCATATGCACTCAAGGAGAAAGTTGAGCAAGAACTCAAAAGACTAGAGACTGAGAACATTATCTCTAAGATAGATCTATGTAATTGGGCTACACCCTTTGTTGTTGTATCTAAGTTCAATGGTAAGGTGAGATTGTGTGGTGATTATAAAGTAACCGTAAACCAGGTTCTAGAGGGTAATGCCCCCAATACATTGCCAAATGTAGAAGACCTGTTCACAACACTGACAGGTGGTCAGATCTTCTCAAAGTTGGATCTTACGAATGCCTTCTTACAGCTTGAACTAGATGAGGAGTCCAAGTCATGCTTGACTATAAATACTCATCTCGGCCTATATCAATTTAATAGGCTACCATTTGGAGTGTCTTCCACCACTGCCATATTCCAAGGGGTGATGAACCAGATTTTGCAAGTTATTGAAGGAGTAGTATGTTATTTAGATGACATACTAATTTCAGTACCAAATAGGCAAATTCATAATAACATGTTGAATTAAGTTCTCAAACAGCTAGAGAAGCACAGAGTACGAGTGTCAGCTCGCAAGTGTGAGTTATTTCAAAACTCCATGGCATACTTAGGGTACAGAGTAGACAAAGATGGTTTACATCCAAACAAGGGAAAGCTGGATGCAATCAAAAATGCACCCACTCCCAAGAATGTCACTGAACTTCGATCATTTTTGGGTCTTTTGAACTATTATGGAAAGTTCCTAACAAATTTGGCTACAGTATTACATCCATTGAATGAACTGTTGAAAAAACAGGTCCATTGGAAGTGGTCAGAAGAATGCGATACAGCATTCAACGAGTGTAAAAACAAATTGGTGGAGGGCACCATGTTAGTTCACTATGACGTATCTAAGACGATCAAGCTAGCATGTGATACCTCTCCTTATGGAGTTGGGGCAGTGATCTCTCATGTATTATGTCGTGGGGAGGAGAGACTAATTGCTTTAGCTTCCTGCACTCTCAGTGCCAGTGAGCATAATTATGCGCAACTTGAAAGGGAAGCTTTGGCATTAATTTTCGGGGTCAAAAAGTTCCGCAAATACGTGTATGGTTGTAAGTTTATCATCGTTACGGACCATAAGCCCCTGACAGCAATCCTCAATCAAAAGTCCCCAGTTCCAACATTAGCTGCAGCCTGAATGCAGAGATGGGCTTCGATTTTGTCAGCATATACATATGATATTGAATACAGATGATCAGCTGATCACAGTAATGCTGATACAATATCTAGATTGCCTTCCCCATTACAAGTTACACCCAATAGGGAAGAAGTATTCTATTTTTCATACATTGGTAAACTGCCAATCACAGCTGAAGAGATTGGTAGAGCAACCAAACGTGACCCAGTTATGTCAAAGGTGTATGATTATATTGCATATGGCTGGCCAAACCAGGTAACAGACAAAGATATTCACCCATTCTTCATTCATAGGAATGAATTATCAGTCGATAAAGATTGCATCATGTGGGGTGCAAGAGTGGTTATACCAAATAAATTCAGGTCTAAATTATTAGGAGACCTCCATGATCGGCACCTGGGAATGTGCTTGACCAAGAGTTTTGCACGCAGTTATTTATGGTGGCCAGGTCTTGATAAAGATATAGAGTACATCATGAGTCAGTGTACGAAATGTTAATTGGTAAGCAAGAAACCACCATCAGTACCATTACAGTCATGGAAATGGCCTCCCAGGGCGTGGCAAAGGCTACATATCAATTTTGCTGAGCTAGAAGGACAACAATTGTTCATTGTGATTGATAGCCATTCGAAGTGGGTCGAGGTGTTTCCAATGTGGAAAATAACAACAAGTAAAACATTAGACATTTTATGAAGATTATTTTCTTCATTTGGCCTCCCAGAAGAAATTGTTTCTGATAATGGACCACAATTTCATTCAGAAGAAGTTGCACAATTCACGAGCAAAAATGGTGTGAAACATACCAAGGTTCCACCGTACCAACCTGCTTCAAATGGCGCAGCAGAGCGCACTGTACAAATTGTAAAACGTGCCCTCATCAAACAGATGTTGGATCCAAATCCAAAGAAATGACAGTTGTCATTGGACCACAAATTGGCTAATTTTCTAATTATGAATCGTAATACTCCTCACACAACTAATGGTAGAACACCAGCAGAGTTGTTTCTCAAACGACAGCCACGAACCAGATTCTCGTTGTTAAAACCAAACTTGGCACAGTCTGTAGAAGAGACACAATTAAGCAGAAAGAGAATCATGATAGAGGTAGGGTAAAAGAGAGAAGTGTGAAATTAAATCAAAAGGTGAGAATGAAGAACTGTCACCATAAATGGTTAAAGTGGTTACCAGGAAGAGTGGTCAAGATGTTTGATCCTAGACAGGTTAGGTTTGTTCACATTGATCATATTTTAACTACAGATGCGGAAGTAGTTGAAGGTGGGAATGATTCAATTATTTCTGACTCATCAGATAGTTTTGATACAAGTAAAGTACCAGTAGCGTATCCTATATCAACTGTAGTGGAAACAAATCCAAGAGAAAGTCAGAATTTAAGTCTGAGTCTGAGTCAGGCAGAAAAACAGTTTGAAGTTAGAGAAAGTTCAAATGGAAATCAAGGGCATCTCTTGGAGGAAAACGTTCCTCGGGATCAGCCTCGAATGAGTTTAAATTCAACACCCTGTTTGGAAGATTTTGATACACCAGTAGCATATCCTACATCCAATGTACTGGAAACAAATCCAAGAGAAAGTCAGAATTTAATTCTGAGTTCGAGTTAGGCAGACAAACACTCTGAAGTTAGATTGAGTTCAAATGGAAATTAAGGGCATCCATTGGAGGAAAACTTTCCTCAGGATCAGCCTCGAATGAGTTTAAATTTGGCACCATATTTAGAAGGTTCTGCTCGAGAACGAAGGTATCCTCTTCGAAACAGAAAACAAGTAGTTAAGCATGATTTGTAAATGTGGCAAAATAAGTCCATATCTTTTGTTATGTATAACCTTGCAAATTATGTAAGATGATTATTCTGTTATAATTACTTCTTCATTAAGGAGGGAGAAGTGTAATATATATAGCTCCACCTGTGGACTCCTGTGGCACTGCAGCCAGTGCTGGTTATAATAAAGGGAACAGGTCACCTGACTGGGGAGTTCCAGAATGTTCTGCCATCTTAAGGCTGTGTGTGTCTGTCTGTGAATTACTGAAAATATAACAATATATAAACTAGGTTTTGGCAAGCTACTGCTCAATATCTTTCTTGTCTTTTCTTATGGTAACACCATCTGAATGCACGCAGCATTCATAACAAAATAGATGAGTTGATGGCACAAATAGACATAAATGGGTATGATCTGAAAGCCATTACAGAGACGTGGTTACAAGGTAACCAAGGCTGGGAACTAAATATTCAGGGGTATTTGACAATTCAGAAGGACAGACATAAAAGAAAAGGAGGTGGGATAGCTCTGTTAATAAAGGATGAGATCAGTGCGTTAGTGAGAAACGATATTGGCTCAGAAGATCAAGATGTTGAATCAGTTTGGATGGAGATAAGAATAATAAGAGGAAAAAGTTGCTGAAGGGTGTGGTCTATAGGCCCCCTAACAGTAGCTACACTGTTGGACGGAGTATAAATCAAGAAATAATGGAGGCCTGTAATAAAGGAATGGCAATAATAATGAGCGTTTTTAACATTCATAATGATTGGCCAAAGCAAATTGGCCAGGGTAGCCATGAGTTAGAGTTGATAGAGTGTATCCGGGATAGTTTCCTTGAACAGTATGTTGCGGAACCATCCAGGGAGCAGGCTTTCTTAGATCTGGTACTGTGTAATGAGACAGGATTAATAAACAAACTCCCAGTAAATAATCCTCTAGGAATGAGTGACCATAGTATGGTTGAATTTCAAATTCAGTTGGACGGTGAGAAAGTTGGATCTCAAACCAGTGTCCTAAGCTTAAACAAAGGAAACTACAAAGATATGAAGGCACAGTTGGCTAAAGTGGACTGGGAAAATAGATTAAAGTGTGGGACAGTTGATGAGCAGTAGCAGATATCTAAGGAGATATTTCATAGCTCTCAACAAAAATATATTCCAATGAGAAGGAAAGACTGTAAGAGAAGGGATAACCATCGGTGGCTAACTAAGCAAATACGGGATGCTATCAAATTTAAAACAAGGGCATACAAAGTGCCCAAGCCTAGTGGGAGGCCAGAGGATTGGGCAACTTTTAAAAGCCAGCAAAGAATGACTAAAAAAATAATGGCATAGAAATCCCGGCCTCCCGGGTCCGTACAGAGTGTATACGGACCTGGGAAGGCATCACAAAAGCCGATTTTCAGTGCACAATATGCATGCGCTGAAAACCGACTTTTCCGATCTGTCATGCTGTGGCTTGACAGAACCTCCATATCTCCACAGCCAGGACATTCGCATGGGCAAGATTGCAGTATTTACCCACATCTTGCCCAACGGATGTGCTGAAAACTCTTGCGCCTGATAAGAGCAGGCGTATAGCCTACTTTTACAGGCGTAAGAGTTTTAAAACATACAAAATCATAGTAAAATAACATTAAAAGACACTTTTTATTGTTAAAAACCCTGCCCACTATGGTAAGTGTATTGTAAACCCTAATTAAAAAATCTTTTTAAAAAATTGGAAAAATATATATATTTTTTTAAAAGACATTAATATCTTTAATTTAAATTAATCTTAACATGTGGTGTATTTTATCTTTTTCTTTTGGGTCTTTGGCGACTGTTTCTCAATCATAATAATGGGAACTCCTACTTACGGAGCTCCGATTATTATGAATGAGAAAATACCCTACCTGGATAGACAGCCTAGTGCCATGTGACTCCTCCTTTCAGTTTATGCACGTCCAGACATGCATGCTCTCTGATGCGCAGTCAGTGGAGGCCTCAGGACCGGGATCTCTTGTGAGCGCAGCAGAAACAGTAGTTGCGCAACTTTTTTCCATTTTTCTGTCGTTCGCCCACGGGAAGACCTTGACTGGGATTTCAGGGCCAGTAAAGAGAGGGAAGATAGATTAGTGGGAGACCTGAGGATTGGGAAACTTTTAAAAGCTATCTAAGAACGACTAAAAAAATGATAAAGGGAGGGAAGATAGATTATGAAAGTAAACTACACGGAACATAAAAACATTTGGAAAAGCATGATTTAATCAAGCAGAGTGAGCATTGTTTTATGAAAGAGAAATCATGTTTGAAAAATTTGCTGGAGTTCTTTGAGGATATAACGAGTTGGGTGGATAAGTGGAAACCAGTGGATGTGGTGTATTTGGATTTGCAATGGTTGGATTTTTTTCATTTGGAGTCTTCTGCCCTTGTAGGGATTCCGTACTTGTCATGATGCCTTCCCACCACTCGGTGGCATTTTCAGATTGGACAAAGAAAAAGAAAGAGAACACAAGCAGAGAAAACAGCATCCGTTTTAGCTCAGACTACGTGTAACTTTTAGTGATTAGAAACAAACCTTCTGTTGTATCAAACCTTCCCAGAAGTAGAGTGATGTAAGTAACTGCTCCTCATCTAACTGTTCTGGAATTGTTGTATTTATATGTGATCTACACTAAGAGATAAGTAACTTCTCTTTATTACTACTTTTATTCGATTGTTAATGTTGAGTTTCAAGAATGTTAGATCTGTATTTTATTCTTTATCAACAGTTTTGATACTACCTTATTGAAGGATTTGGATACTGAAGCTCTGACCTTTGGCTATATTTCTTGGTGTAGTTTTGAAGCTAGCTGGAGAATCAGAGCTACGCTCGTGGTACGCTACGCTCTGACAGAAACCGGTACAGTGAAAAATCACTGCAAAGCATGACCTAAGAATCACCCTGATTAATCACCCAGGTCAGCAGCAGAAGATTATAATGGCAAGCAGTTCTGATAGCACAAATACCCTGCATGAGGAAATTCTATGCTCAGAGCTGAGCAGATCTCTCCTCCTGAGCAAGACCCTCTGAGACGGGTAGAGAGATGTATCCTACCCTAAAAGCCCTCAGCAATTATGTAGAAGCAAGAAAATAGAAATTACATCATCACTGGAGGAGAAACCAAATAATTCTTGAAGAACTTGAAGATGCCCCAGACGATGAGAACGTCCTTCAAACAGCCACGGCAGACGGACCAGGACCTGCGCTCTGTGACCTCTACACTCGAGATAAAGCGGGAGTATTCAAGGAAGATGCTCAACAAACTGAGTCCATCTTCCTGGAGAATTGCGAAGAGCGTCATCGCTCACATGATGGAGCAGCTCCAACCCGAGTCCCTGAAATCACGGTCGATCGTCAGGTCGAGCGACAGCAGATGGTTGGGACACTCGACAAGGAGCGCTAGAATATCATCCTCAAGTCAGACTACCTTGATCAACACTTGAGCCGCCGCTGCTGCATAGAATGCAGACTTCGAGGAGGTCATAGCGAGACAAACGGCCAAGACAAAAGTGGCAGAAGTGCAGGCCGAGGTGAAACTCCACAGACTTCAGGCCGAGGTGAAAGTGCCAGGAGTGAAGGCCGAGGCAGACCTCAAGATACTTCAAGCCAGGAAAATTACCATCGTACAGCAAGCAAGAGTAGAGGAGATGCAGCGAGCCGAGCAAAAGGCACGGAGGCCTTGAGTCCGAATCTCACAGGAACAGACCTCAAATGACCATAACTCACAGTTTCGGCACCTCGTAGACAGGTCGGTCAAGTCTGCCCCTGAATTCCGGCTTCAGCCAGCAGCCCCGATCTTCCAGCCATCCAGAACGGGACAAAGAGCTGTCCCACCTGCCAGTGGCATAGCACCAAACTACTCTAGCCTCCGTCCTCTCGAGCCGGCAACCAACAGGGGGGAGCTAACCCTCGACCTGACAATGAACATTTCCAACACTCTCGCTCGTCCACGCCAGCTGATGGGAACCCTATCATGTTTCAGCCATGGCGCCACACATTCGAAGCCATGGTCAACCAGGCCGACACACCAGCCACACAGAAGCTTACCTTTCTTATCAAGTACACAAAGGGGAAGGTCAAGGAATTGGTAGACAGGTTCCGACACCGGTACATTGCGGACCCTGAAGTGGCCTACCAGGAAATATGGAAGGAACTAGAAGAGAGTTTTGGTGACAAGATGGGGATTACAACATCCATCCTTCAAAAGCTCGATGAGTTTCCAAAGTTCAGGGTAGACGAAGCCCATAAGCTTCGCGAACTTGCCGAATTATGCACAGACATCGCAGCACAGATGGACGATTTGCCCAAATTGGGACTGCTCAACTATCCCCACTATCTTCTCCCAACACTCGAAAGATTCCTTACCTACTTATGCAATGCATGGAGGAAGCGTGTATCGGAGCATAAGACCGATACTGGCGGCTACCCTCCTTTTGCCGTGCTGGCCAAATTTCAGGAAAAAAAGCCAGACAGCACAACGACAGTGACCTTTATGCAGTAAACCCCAGTAAGCCAACCTCAGAGAGGATGACAACGATCAGAAGCTCCAGCTCTTCCCTTCGCGTCTTGGCAACATCTGCACCTTTGAGATGGGCGCCCACGCGGCTAGCCTCGGAGATAAGCCTCTACCATGACGAGCGAGGACATCATCTCACGGATTGCAGCGCTTTCAGCCGAAAGCCCTTTCATGAACAAAGAGAATTCTGCAGAGGTCTTTTAGTGTGGCGACCACCACAGAATGCAAAACTGCCAGACCCAGGTGCATTGCAAGGAATACCAAAGCACAGAGCGTGCCTCCTTCATGCACACAATGCCGACACAGAATGGCATGGAGACCCACAATGAGGAGACCCACAACGAAAGGGCACAGGTCATACAGGCCATTACAAAGTGCACCAGATAGCTGGCTTGCCCGTCTACATGATCTTGTTGTAAGATTGCTCTCTGCAAGATCTACCACAGAGATCGTCCCTCGAAACGTATCCTTGGCTATGCGGTGCTGGACGACCAATCTAATGTCTGTTTCAGAGACACCGAAATCTTCGATGCTTTAGACCTCCCAGGTCCAGCTTTCCCGTATGTGCTTGCCACCTGTGGCAGAGACAGGATCACGGCCAAGGGGAGACGAACAGGCAGTCTAGTTGTAGAAGCGGTAGATGGAAAGACAGAACAGCTGCCTACAATCCTCGAGAATGCCCACATCCCCAAAGACAGAAGCGAGATCCCATGTCCCGATTTCTGCGAACAGTTCCCCCACCTCAGGTCAGTGGCGGAAAAGAAACCCAAGCCAAGAGAGGATGTCCCCATCATCCTCCTCATTGGAATAAACTGCCCTGAGCCCCACTTGATAAGGGAGTCTCAAAATGGGCTGAGAGGAACACCGTGGGCACAATGTACAGACCTAGGCTGGACAGTCTCTGGACAGGTTGGTCCAAGCGGGGCAAATGAGAAAGTCCATGCCTCTGTCAACTGTACTATCCTTCAGACATTGAACGCCATATCCATCCGACACCAACACTCAGTTAAGAGTGTGACAAAAGGTGCTCACCTTAATTCGGAGGGAAACTCGGAGTTCTCTCCATTTGTCCACAACAAACCTCAGGCACTCACTCTGGCCATGCTTGTAGCTTCGGAAACTCAGCCCCTCAAGGCACCACCTGGCAACTACGTGCCGTAAGATCCGTACGGGAGACGACAACGGCGACGGGCCCAATGACCTGCAGATCAACTCCTGATTTGATGGCGGAAGAAATGCCTCGACACAAAATGGATGAGACAAAGCCGGACACCTCTATCAGGGATGTCGTTCTCCTCTGGCAGAAAGAATTTCCTCAGAACGACTGGTCACTTGTACGTGCCTCCGAGTCCTACCCCACCGAGGACAGAAGGGTACGTAAGGTGGAGGCTATAGTCTGCAGCGATGGATGGCATATATCACAGCTGCATGAGACTGAACACGTAAGTATTCAGATGGTGCCCACCTCGAAACCATCCCAAGAATTAAAAGAAACTGAACTATAACTGATAAAAAAATTTTAGGCGGGGAGTGTAATGGTTGGAGTTTATCGTTTGGAGTCTTCTGTCCTTGTAGGGATTCCATACTTGTCATGATGCTTTTCCACCACTCGGTGGCATTTTCCGATTGGACGGAGAAAAAGAAAGAGAACACAAGCAGGAAAAACAGCATCCATTTTAGCTCAGACTACCTGTAACTTTTACTGATTAGAAACAAACCTTCTGTTGTATCAAACCTTCTCAGAACAGTGATGTAAGTAACTTCTCCTCATCTAATTGTTCTGGAATTGTTGTATTGATATGTGATCTACACTAAAAGATAAGTAACTTCTCTTTATTACAACTTTTATTCGATTATTAATGTTGAGTTACAAGAATGTTAGATCTGTCCTTTATTCTTAATCAACAGTTTTCACACTACATTACTAAAGGAAGCTCTGACCTTTGGCCATATTTCTTGGTGTAGTGTTGAAGCTAGCTGGAAAAGCAGAGCTATGCTCATGGTATGCTATGCTCTGACTGAAACCGGTACAGGATTTCCAGAAGGCATTCAATAAGGTGCCACATAAAAGGTTACTGCACAAGATAAAAGTTCACGAGGTTGGGGTTAATATATTAGCAACGATAGAGAATTGGCTAACTAACAGAAAACAGAAAGTCGGGGTAAATGGGTCATTTTCCAGTTGGCAAACAGTAACTAGTGGGAAGCCACAGGGATCGGTGCTGGGGCCTCAAATATTTACAATCTATATTAATGACTTGGATGAACAGACTGAGTTTGCTAATGGTACAAAGATGGGTGGAAGAGCAAATTGTGAGGAGGACACAAAAAATCTGCAAAGGGATATAAACAGGCTAAGTGAGTGGGCAAAAATTTGGCAGATGGAGTATAATGTGAGAAAATGTAAGGTTATCCACTTTGGCAGAAAAAATAGAAAAGCAAATTATAACTTAAATGGAGAAAAATTGCAAAGTGCTGCCGTACAGAGAGACCTGGGGGTCCTTGTGCATGAAACACAAAAAGTTAGTATGCAGGTACAGCAAGTAATCAGGAAGACAAATGGAATGTTGGCCTTTATTGCAAGGGGGTGGAGTGTAAAAGTCAAGAAGTCCTGCTACAACTGTACAGGGTATTGCTGAGGCCACACCCGGAATACTGCGCACAGTTTTGGTCTCCGTATTTAAGGAAGGATCTACTTGCATTGGAGGCTGTTCAGCGAAGGTTCACTAGGTTAATTCCGCAGATAAGGGGGTTGACTTATGAAGATAGGTTGAGTAGATTGGGTCTATACTCATTGGAGTTCAGAAGAATGAGAGGTGATCTTATTGAAACATATAAGATAATGAGGGGGCTCGACAAGGTGGTTGCAGACAGGATATTTCTACTCATAGGGGAAACTAAAACTAGGGGGCATAGTCTGAGAAACGGGGCCACCCATTTAAAACTGAGATGAGGAGTAATTTCTTCTTTTAGAGGGTTGTATATCTGTGAAATTCTCTGCCCCAGAGAGCTGTGGAGGCTGGGTCATTGAATATATTTAAGGCTGAGATAGACAGATTTTTGAGCGATAAGGGATTAATGTGGGGAGCGGGCAGGGAAGTGAATTTGAGGCCAGGATCAGATCAGCCATGATCTTATTAAATGGCGGAGCAGGCTTGTGAGGCCAACTGGCCTACTCCTGCTCCTATTTCTTATGTTCTTATGTAGACAGTGTACTGCATTTCCTGCTATTCAGATTTTTTCAGACTGAATAATTTAGTTGTCAAAAGAATGAAATAAATTTCTTATTCAAATAAAAGTTCCGATTTTATTTCATCAACATCTGCTGGTATTTTTAAATTGAAGTGCATTTTTCTCTCTTTCCCAGGAATTGACTGGTATGATTTTATTTACATTTGCATTGAAGCATGAACCCACTTGTGATAAGTATCAGATGTGCTCTATTTATACTATTACTGACACAGAGCTTCTCTGATTCTACTCAACAGGCTAATTGTGCTCATATTACAGATGTACATTCAGAGGATTCAGAATTCCACTGATGTTCACAAAAAACGTATTATTTTGGGTTGAAAAAATAGATTGTTAGACTTTTAAATTGAAAGGAGCAATTACTGACACTTTGAACTGGATTTTAATAGGGAAGGCGGGGGTTATGAGGTGGTCGGTAAACACAGAAGGCCGGGTTTTATGTAGGCCCAGCTGAATTTAAAAGGATCGGCAGGACGGGGTAGGGGAGGTGGGACAGAAGATCGTCCACTGGGGGATCAGTGGGGTGGAGGGAAAGAGAAGATCAGGGCTAGCCTCAGTCTGTGGGAGTGGGGGGTCTGGGAAGGCGATCGGAGCCCTTGTGAGGGGGTCTCCGATTGTGGGGGGAGGGTATCCAGCTGGCCCTGGACAAATAGTCCGAGCCGGCGTTGCTCCAGGTCCGTCCGCGCCGTCATTAAAACCATGGGCGCGGACAGGGCCTTATCCAAAAAAGAAAATCTTGAGCTGTGCCGGTTCAAAACATTCCTCACTGGGTTGCTGAGGGAGTGGAAGTCATCGAACAACTCTGCTCCCGCACCACAGTAGGTTGATTAGGGGTTACACTATGCTCTTGTCATCAAGATAACCATAGCCAGCCTCAACATCAATGGCAGCAGAGAGGCACGCCGTAGATTTAATAATTTTTCGCTCCTAAGGGAGGGGAAGTTTGCGATGTGTTTCCTGCAAGAAACCCACACCATTCCTGGAGACGAGGCCACGTGACTCCTGGAATGGTAAGGAGAGGTCCACATGAGCCACCTCACTGCCACTTCTTATGGGGTGGCTATCTTGCAGGCCCCACATTTTCAGCTGGAGATTTTGGGGGTCAAGGAGCCTGTGCCAGGCCGCTTGCTTCAAGTCACGGTTCACCTGGGGGATGTTCAGCACCATTAAGTGAACGTGTACGCCCCTCAGCCCGCAGCAAGTGCGCTTCTTCAATGAAGTATTCACTCTTTTAGGCTCCATTGACGTTGGCGACTGCATTGTCCTCGAGGGGGATTTTAATTGCACCTTTGAGGCGAGGGACCGCTCCGGTCCCCACAGAGCATGATGGCGATGGAGAAGTTCAGGGACCTGGTCGGGTCCTTCGACTTGTGGACGTCTGGCGAAATCTCCATTCCGACTCCAGCGCCTTCACTTGGGTGAGCCCTGGAAGAGGATGGTCCAGAATCGACTGCCTGTATATATCCCGGACGTATGTCTCCTGCGTTTCAGTGGCTTCCATGCAGCCGGTGCCGTGCTCGGATCACCACCTAGTGTGGGTGGAGCTTGCTTCGCTCCGCGCATGGCTGGGGTCTGCGTATTGGCATTTTAACAACCTGCTGCTGGAGGATGAGTGGTTCCGGGATTCATTCTGTCGATTCTGGTCCGACTGGGGAAGGAAGCAGGGGTGCTTCCCCTCCTTGAAGTGATGGTGGGACGTGGGCAAGGCTCACGTCTGTCTCTGCTCTCAAGAGGAAGCGAAGAGGTTGACCAAGAGGCAGGAGGCCAGGGTGAGGCGCCTGGAGAAGGAAGTGTTCAACCTGGAGTCCCGTCTCAGTCAAGTCGTCGAGGACCCGGCCCTGCAGACAGTGTATGAGAGAAGGCAGCGCTGAAGGACCTGCAGCTTGCATGATCCCGAGGCGTGTTCATGAGGTCACGGATCCAGTTCCTCTGAGACCTGGACCGTGGCTCCCCATTTTTCTACTCGCTGGAAAAAAGGCAGGGAGTCCATAAGCAGCTCTTGACATTGCTGCCTGATGACGGATCTCTGGTCTCGGATCAGGAGGGCATCAGTAGCAGGGCCCGAGATTATTACGAGTCTCTATTCTCTCCAGATTTGCCCAGTGAGGAAGCGCGCAGAGTTTTGTGGGAGGACCTGCTGAAAGTCGCCCCAGAGGGTGCCGAAAATTTGGACGTTCCGCTAGGTTTGGCGGAGCTGACTGGTGCCCTCAACCAGCTCTTGAGGGGAAAGTCCCCGGGGCTGGACGGGCTGACTGTGGAGTTCCACAGGGCATTCTGGGACGTTCTGGGGGGTGACTACGTGCGGGTCCTGTGGGGGAAATCTGGCGACTGGGGAGATGCCCCTCTCTTGGTGAAGGGCAGTCATCGTCCTGCTGCCTAAGAAGGGCGATCTCCGCCTACTTAAGAACCATTCCGACATAGTCCCAGGCCGGACAATCCTCGACAACATCCATCTGGTCCTGGACCTGGTCCACCATTCCCAGAGGGCTGGTCTGTCGGTCGCCTTCCTTTCCCTGGAACAGGAGAAGGCGTTCGGCAGGGTGGATCATGAATATCTTTTCGGGACTCTGCGCGCTTTCAGGTTCGGGACACATTTCAGCGCCTGGATCCAACTTTTGTACACCGGTGTGGAGTGTCTGATTAAGGTTAAAGTGTCTTTGACGGCGCCCCTTCGCTTTGGGAGAGAGGTGCGCCAGGGATGCCCTATGTCTGGCCAGTTATATGCCATATGCGTGGAGCCTTTCCTGTGTCTCTTGCAGAAAAGGTTGACGGGACTGGCTCTGCAAGGGCCGAGCGTGAAGGTCGTCCTCTCGGCTTACGCCGATGACGTGCTCCTCATGGTCGAGGATCCCATTGACCTGCGGAGGATGCGTGAGTGCCAAAAGATTTTCTTGGCCGCATCCTCCAACAGGATCAACTGGGACACTGTTCCGGACTCCTGGTGGGTCAGTGGCGGGTGGACTCCCTGCCGGAGGAGTTCATGCCTTTTGCCTGGAGCACCACCTGTATCTGGGAGTCTACATTAGCCCTGACGAGGAAGCCTGGCCAGCAAACTGGCAAGAGCTGGAGGCTAAAATCACCGCTCGCCTAGGGCGCTGGACAGGACTGCTCCGAGTGCTGTCCTACAGGGGTCAAGTGCTAGTCATAAACCAGCTGGTGGCCGCTATGCTGTGGTACCGGTTGATCACTTTGACCGCCCCCCCCACCCCCCGCCCCCTGCGTTTGTTACCAAGATACAGAAGAAGCTGGTTGATTTCTTCTGGAACAACAGGAAGCACTGGGTTCTGAGTCTCCTGCTTAGGGAGGGCGGTGAGGCGTTGGTGTGCGTGAGCTCCCAGGCTGCGAATTCCGTCTTCAGACCCTGCAGAGATACCTGTACATTGAGCATCCTCCTAGGTGGCATGCGCTGGCGACCTATTTCTTCCGCCAGCAGTACTGACTCAATTATGACACGCAGCTCATCTTGTTTGTGAACCTGGGAGGCGTCCAGACCGCTATGCGGAGGCTGCCTGTCTTTTACCAGGAACTCATCAGGGTCTGGAACAAAGTTGCCACCAAGCGTAGTCTTCCCCTGTCTGGAGTGGAGGTTGTCCTTCGGGAACCGCTGCTCAGGAATCCGTACCTCCATGAGCGCTGTTTTAGGTGTCAGGCGGACACGAGGACTGTGTTTGGCAAGGTGATCTGGATCAGGGACCTGCTTGATGGCAGAAGAACGGGCTGGATGGCGCCTGAGGAGCTGGCATGGCGTCTATCTTGGGCTGACATCTGGCGCGCGGTCAATGCCATCGAGTCACTAAAAGCAGCACTGGGCCCTGACTCCTGTCGAGGATGCTCAAGCACGTGGGACGATCCCATCCGAACTAACCCCCATCTGGACGGAATTCCCCATCGGCACCAAGCCCCGAAACCTCCCTCGGGAACTGGTGCCTCACAACTTGAATCTCCTCTGTGAAATCCCCTCCATTCCTTTCAGTTCTGCGCGGAAGGGTTTCCTGTACGGGCTGCTCTTGCACACTCTCCACTTTGCCATCCTCGCCGCACCGTGAATCTTGATGATTGGAGGGCAGAGCTGTGCGGCGAGGACAGGCTGGTGGAGGACCTTCGTCTTACGGATGTTAAACATAAGGCCCATGCTTTCATATGCATCGGTGAATACATCGACTATATTCTGGAGTTCAGCCTCAGAATGTGCGCAGACGCAGGCGTCGTCCGCATACTGCAGCTCAACGACAGAGATCTTGGACCTGGCCTGGAGGCGGCGTGGGTTAAACAGCTTCCCACTGGTTCTATAGTTTAGTTCCACTCCAGCGGGGACGTTGTTGACTGTGAGATGGAAGATTGAGAAGAGGGTTGGAATGATGACGCAGCCCTGTTTGACCCCGGTTCGGATGTGGATTGGGTCTGTAATGGATCCACTGCTAAGGATCATGGTCTGCATGTCATCGTGGAGCAGGCGAAGGATGTTGACAAACATTTGGGGCATCCAAAACAGAGGAGAACGCTCCATAAGCCCTCACAGTTGACAGTGTCAAAGGCCTTTGTAAGATCGAAAAAGGCCATGTATAAGGGCTGGTGCTGCTCCCTGCATTTTTCCTGCAGTTGTTGCGCTGCAAAGATCATGTCCGTTGTGCCCTGTAGGGGATGAAATCCACATTGTGATTCCAGGAGGAGCTCCTCGGCCACAGGGAGAAGGTGATTGAGGAGAACTCGAGCGACAACCTTCCCAGTGGCTGATAGCAGGGAGATTCCCCTGTAGTTGCCGCAGTCGGACTTGTCCCCCTTTTTAAGATGGTCACGATCACTGCATCGCTGATATCTCCTGGCATGCTCTCCTCTCTCCAAATGAGAGAGATGAGGTCATGTATCAGCGCTAACAGCGCCTTTCCATCATACTTTAGTGCCTCAGCAGGAATTCCATCTGCACCTGTAGCCTTGTTATTCTTGAGCTGTTTTATGGCTTTGCCTACCTCGTGCAGCGTTGGGATTTCACTGAGTTGGTGGCGGATCGCATGCTGCGGGATGGAGTTGAGAACACTGAAGTCAAAGGCAGAGTCTCAATTGAGGAGATCTTCAAAGTGCTCCTTCCAGCGGGCACTGACAGCCTTGGTGTCCTTGATGAGTGTAAGGGGGAGATGGGAAGGCTTCCTCTCCCACGAGCGGGCCCACTGATATAGAGGGTCGACGCTCGCCCCAGCCATGTAGCAATTCTCGAAGTTAGCAGACAGAGACAGATGGCAAAGTATAACGATCTTTATTACGAACGTCCGGGAACACCTCTTATCACAGTTGCCTGTGAGTGGGGATGCTCCCCGAACAGCACAATCATACAACTTTTATACATTTCAAAACCCCTCTGTTCCCGGACAAGACCTCCCTAGATTTCTAATTGAACTACCTTATCAGTGCTACTTCTCTAATTGGACTACCTTATTAGTGCTACTTTGGATTGACAGGCCAAGACCCTCGTGACCGCTTTAGGCCGTGATTAGAATGACTTCATTAGGTCGGAATTTGTTATACATTTCCTTGGTGCCTGTGAGTCGCCTCGAGCCTCTTCGCAAGGTCTTATCAATGTCTGTTTAGGTTCTCACATTGTATCCTGTCGGAATATTATTGAATTGATAACTTCTGGAGCCTTGGTACAAGGCCGAAGAGAGGCCTTTTACCTCCTTATGGGCCATTGCAGGAACCAGCACTTTAACCCTTGTCCCGCTGGTACCCCTAATGCCAAATTTCTCTTACAGTTCCCCCCTTTTGGCCCTTGGCTATACGTCAAGCTGGCCATATTTTCCGATAACTATCTCGCTGTAGGCGAGTTCCAGATAGGTTCGTTCACCTGGGTGGCCATCTCCCAAGCTTCGGGACCTCCTGAAACCTTCCCACAGAGTTATATAAGGTAAGTCCTTCCTGTAGGACTGCTTAAATTTTCAGCCCTTATGGCCTTAATCATAGTTCGTGCCCTGACGTATCGTTTGACCTGTTTAATTCGTGCACATGTTAATCCCATCATGACCATCAGAACCAGGCCCTGTATTACTATAAGTACATGTGATTATTTTTATCCATGGGTGAATTTGATTATCAAGTCCAATGTCCCACAGCTTTGAGTACCAGGGCTGATCAGCCAGCATTGCGTTAGTGTCTCTCTGTAAGTTGTCTATTTCTTCCATCAGCCGGATATACTGTCATCTTTGATTCTGGATTCCTTGCACCAGACGTAATTGTTCCTCATTTAATTCCGGTATTGTTCCGTGGATGATTTCCGTTGTCTCGGGATGTATATGGTTAAGTTGGCTGCCCCCGTGCTCACGCACCACTCTCCGTTCCCTTGCGGGGCAGCGATGGTCTCCAGATCGTGTTCAAGAGGAGTAATACTCAGCATACATCCGTTTATCTGGTGGAATCCGCAATCATCATTCGTCATTCGTGGCGTACCTCGACATAAAACCACTTGGTTATTTTTATAGCAGTCGGTTAGGGCAATGCCTCTGGTACTATTGTTAACTTTAATCACCCGTCTGGCAGGCTGATGGTAACGCAACTGAGTTTGGTTTCTTACTTCACCGATATTATCGATCTGGTATAAGGGGTCTCCCTTTGTTACATCATATGTGCCACCTGTAACAGTTCCCCTTCCACGCCATCTCCCCACCGCGCATGTAGGGCTTGGTTATCCAAGTCCCTCCCCAGTAAACCCCTCAAGACTACGCCATTAAGTTGTTAGCCCGGTCAGATATTGCATACAGGTCTATGGAATTCATCGTCGTAACCCCTGCCGCATCTCAGGGTAGTGGATTCTGGGCCTTCGAGGATCCGTTGTGCCAGGTTCTGGTATAGACTTTATACTTTCATTCCCACAGAAGCTAGGAAGAATGATATCCATTAGATTTAGGTTAAGTAGTCGCTGACGCATCCTAATTATATCCTTTCTTTAGATTCTTTTATTACTAGCCTCCCTTTGGCTTCAGTCTTTATGGACGGGCTTATGGGGGGACTTGCGTGGTTGTGCTGGGAAGATTTGTTGTCCCCAGGGTGGTTGTTGGGGCAGTGGTAGGGCTTCACACTCCATCCGCCCCCCTTTTTGCTCCGTTCTGTTCCCACCCTTCTGTTTCTCTTGTGGGGTGGATTTGGCTGCTTGTTTTGCAGCTTCGTCCGCCCAGGCATGAGCTTCTAGAACTGAAATTCCATCCAGTTGGATTTCTGCGCCCTTCCCCATACTGGCGCCCATAGCATCGGCAGCCTGCTGCATTACAACCTTACTTAATACACTATACATAGCCATGCGTTAAAATAAGTTCTGTCCTTGCTCCAGTCCTTGGCTGCTGGGATGCATATTTTGGCAGTTAAATTAAACAAAGCTGGTTCATGTAGTTGTGTCTTTCCTGCGTGTGCTATATCTCTCGTAGTCCATCTGTATTATCCAGTGCTTGTGTGGGCCTTATGGTTCCCAGTATCCTGAGTCTCAAGAGTCGAAGTAGCCACTGCGGTCCTATCTCGGTGAGTGTTTTATCTGCAAATTTTAAACAGATAGCCTGGTCGTCACCAGGTGTTAGGTTCTGGCCTACTCATCTTTTATCCATGAATGTTGCGGTCACTCTGTGAAATCGGAGGTAAAGGTTAGGTTGGGTTTGTGGACTACAATTATCCACCATGGGCTCTATTGCCATAGGTGATGGTGCTATGGCTGCGTACTGCACTATCTGTCTGGTCCCATTTAAAAAAAAATCTCTTCCAGCTTATTTATCTTAGCCTTTAACTCTTGAATTTGTTTTATTTGAGTATATTTCTTTTATTTGTATCAGGCGAGTATTACATAGGCTAGTTCTGTTTTTATTTTTATTCTGACTATCCCACCATTTCCTCTATCTGTCAGGTGAGCCTTTTTTATTCTATTTAGAAATCCAAATTAATAATGTCCAGTATAAAACAGCTATCAATGGAAAGGGTTAACTCCTTTACAGGTTTATAAGAAAGCCTGATGTCATTATGTGACTTCACGTAATCATCCAAAATTTTTTTTTTAAAGTCTTTGTGCCTTCAAAACTTGCTTAGAAATTAGGAATCCGTTAAAAGAGCAGAAATCATTAGTAAAGCCGTCATAATAAAAGTCTTCTCATCAGGAAAGACGGCATTTTATATTAAACTCCAAAAATTTTTTTTTAACTTCTAATTCAAATACTTGCCAAAGATTTTTTTTTTGATTTAAAACGAGACCACGCATTTTTAATAGCTATTTTGTTTACTGAAATCCAATTTTCACACAAGCTGTATACATTCCAACATTTAGTTTTATTTTACGGTCCCGTTCGCTGGGCAAATCTTGTGTTTTATTTCTCTCTCTCTCAGCACAAAATCTAAACTTCCGTGCCAGTTCCATAAGAATTTAAAAATTCAGTAAGGTTCTCTAATTCCCAGTTTTCCTTTCTGTGTTGAGTTCACATAGCTTACATCTTTTCTCCTCGTTATTTTCAAAACCCTCCTGCTTGTTTAGACTGTTCGGGACTTTTCTTGATAAACAACGTCCATCAATGGAGAGTGTCTTTTACCTCTTCAAATTCTTTTTTTTTCCAATTAAACCAAATTCTTTTCACAGCCGATATCAACTAGTATGTCTTTTACCATCGCAAACACCCTTTTTTTTTTGTCAGCACCTATTTAATACGTTACGTCTTTTTTTTTCAGATCTCCTTTCTTCAAATTAGGTTTTGTATTTTACACGGAGGGCTGATTTTCGTTATCTCAAATTCCAGTTTCAAGGTCATAACAAAGTCTCTTCTAAACTGCTGAAGCTTGCTGTTTTCTGCTCAACAAACCTATCCTTTGTGCATTTTCTAGCTCCATAACTTACCGAATAAATCCACACCTGCGTTTCTAACTTAAAATGTCTTAAAACTTCCCACATACAGGACAACACTACAAATGGTTAAAAAAACTTTCACTCTGTTTGGAAAACATGAAAAGTTCATTCCGCAGTCAAAAAATCACACAGGGACTCTCACTCAACGACAGACATTCACAAAAGTCTCTCTTTATTCAACAAAGCTTATTAATTGGTTGGCCAGTTCTAATTTTGGATCCATATGTCACTTAAGATAGTCATTATCAGCTTTTTTATGGCCTTATGTAATTACGCAAGTTACAATTAACGATTGGTTTTATTTGCCTTTTTACTAGCCATGTTACCCACCTTCTTTGGGCTATGAGGGTCTTGGGTACTCCCTTAAATTCGTGTCAGGTATGCAGGAAGCTATTTATATGTCTTCCCTTGGCGCCGTGCACTCGTACCACTGCATGCTTTGGGTCAATATATCCCGTCACTGCTCAGGGACATTGTCTCTATTCCCTCTCTCTCTCGTCTCAGCACCATGCGCTCGTACCGCTTCGGGTCAATAGACCTCCCTCTCCCTCTATATCTTCCCTTGCGTCGTACCCTGATCGCACTGCCGTGCTACCTCCACGTGCGCGTTTTAGGATGCACCTTTTGACCCCCTTTTACCCCTAGATTGTCCTTGTCCTCCGTCTCTGTCCCTCCGGGACTCACTACAGATGGTTCTTTTGTACGGATATCCTTCCCTTGCGGTTTACAATGCCACAGCTCTAACTTGAAGGTGGTAAATTAAAACATACTCACCCCAACAGCTGGGTCATTGTTCCGTTCGGGAAGTCCGTACCCTGCTCGCAGCGCCAAATGTAAGGGGGAGATGGGAAGGCTTCCTCTCCCACGAGCGGGCCCACTGATATAGAGGGTCGACACTCGCCCCAGCCCATATAGCAATTCTCAAAGTTAGCAGACAGAGACGGATGGCAAAGTATAATGATCTTTATTACGAACGTCCGGGAACACCTCTTATCACAGTTGCATGTGAGTGGAGATGCTCCCTGAACAGCACAATCATACAACTTTTATACATTTCAAAACCCCTCTATTCCCGGACAAGACCTCCCTAGATTTCTAATTGAACTACCTTATCAGTGCTACTTCTCTAATTGGACTACCTTATTAGTGCTACTTTGGATTGACAGGCCAAGACCCTCGTGACCGCTTTAGGCCGTGACTAGAATGACTTCATTAGGTCGGAATTTGTTATACATTTCCTTGGTGCCTGTGAGTCGCCTCGAGCGTCTTCGCAAGGTCTTATCAATGTCTGTTTAGGTTCTCACATCGTATCCTGTCGGAATATTATTGAATTGATAACTTCTGGAGCCTTGGTACAAGGCCGAAGAGAGGCCTTTTACCTCCTTATGGGCCATTGCAGGAACCAGCACTTTAACCCTTGTCCCGTTGGTACCCCTAATGCCAATTTCTCTTACAATTAGTGATTCCCCGTTCTTGTCCAGGAGTAGGGTGGGGCCTTGGGAGATTGGACCGTAAGTAGCGCTGACTGCAAAGAAGAATCCTCGCATATCGTGGCTGTCGGCTAGTTGTTGTATCTCCTGTGCTTTCTCCATCCATCACCTGTTCTTTAGGTCCCGGGTTTTTTGTTGGACCTCAGCCTTGATCCGTCTGTAACGTTGCTTTGCAGCTCCCGAGTCGGGTTATTGCTTGAGGCTCAGAAATGCTCTGCGCTTTTGGATCTCCTGATCATTTTCATCAAACCAGTCCTGGTGTTTTCTGGTTGAGTAATCAAGTGTCTCTTCATAGGCACTGGTTATGGAGGCCTGGAGGGCAGACCAAGCGCGGTGGGCATTCAGCATCTCAGGGTCATCAAGGCACACCAGATTAGCTGTGAGGCGCTGGCTGTATAGGGCTCTCTTAGCTGGGTCTTTAAGTGCCCCAGCATTAACTTTTTTGCGGCACTGCTTCTGCTGTCCCTTCTGCTTTGGGGCTATGTTTATGTCGATGATGGATCGGATTAGGCGATGGTCCGTCCAGCAGTCGTCAGCTCCTGTCATGGCGCGGGTTATGTGCACATCCTTGCGATCCCTGGCTCGGACGATGACATAGTCCAGTAGGTGTCAGTGTTTGGAGAGAGGGCAATACCATTGTATTGCCACGATGCCTTGTATTTGTCCCTCTGGCGGAACAGGGTGTTGGTGATGAGGAGTTCGTGTTCTAGACATTTTGGCAGGAGTAGGGTAGCACTGGAGTTGGCTTTCCCTACCCCTTCTCTGCCAATAACGTCTCCCCAGAGGGCTGTGTCTTTGGCGACCCTGGCATTAAAGTCACCTAGGAGGATCAATTTGTTACCTGTGGGGACAGGGACAGGGATGTCTCGAGGTTGGAATAAAACTCTCTTTAGCCTCATCCGTTACATCGAGTGTTGGGGCGTATGCACTGATGACTGTGGCTCATCTCTCTCATCTGGAGGGAGGAGAGCATGGCTGGAGATCTTCGAGATGTAGTGATCGTGATCATATTTTAAAAAGGGGACAAATCCGACTGCGGCAACTACAGAGAAATCTCCCTGCTATCAGCCACTGGGAAAGTCATCGCTCGAGTCCTACTCAACCGTCTTCTCTCGGTGGCCGAGGAGCTCCTCCCGGAGTTGCAGTGCGGATTTCGTTCCCTCCGCAGCACAGCGGACATGATTTTTGCAGTGCGTCAGCTGCAGGAAAAATGCAGGGAACAGCACCAGCCCTTATACATGGCCTTCTTCGACCTTACAAAGGCCTTTGACACTGTCAACCGAGAGGGTCCATGGAGCGTCCTCCTCCGTTTCGGATGCCCCCAAAAGTAGGTCACCATCCTCCGTCTGCTCCATGATGACATGCAGGTCGTGATCCTTACCAATGGATCTATCACAGACCCAATCCACATCCGGACCTGGGTCTAGCAGGGCTGCATCATCGCCCCAACCCTCTTCTCAACCTTCCTCACTGCCATGCTCCAGCCCACAGTTGACAAGCTCCCCGCTGGAGTGGCACTAAACTACAGAACCAGTGGGAAGCTGTTCAACCTTTGTGGTCTCCAGGCCAGGTCCAAGGCCACTCCAACCTCTGTCGTCGAGCTGCAGTACGCGGATGATGCCTGTGTCCGTGCACACACAGAGGCTGAACTCCAGGACATAGTCAACGTATTTACCAAGGCATATGAAAGCATGGGTCTTACGCTAAACATCAGTAAGACAAAAGTCCTCCACCAGCCTGTCTTCACCGCACAACACTGCCCCCGAGACATCAAGATCCACGGCACGACTCTGGACAACGTGGACCACTTCCCTTACCTCGGGAGTGTCCTATCAACAAGAGCAGGCATTGACGACAAGATTCAACACCGCCTCCAGTACGCCAGTGCAGCCTTCGGCCACCTGAGGAAAAAAATGTTTGAAGACCAGGCCCTCAAAACTGTCACCAAGCTCATTGTCTACAGTGCTGTAGTAATACCTGATCTCCTTTATGGCTCATAGACATAGACCATGTACAGTAGACACCGCAAGTCGCTGGAGAAATACCGCCAACGATGTCTCTGAAAGATCTGACAAATCCCCTGGGAGGACAGACGCACCATAGAAACATAGAAATATAGAAAATAGGTGCAGGAGTAGGCCATTCAGCCCTTTGAGGCTGCACCACCATTCAATAAGATCATGGCTGATCATTCATCTCAGTACCCCTTTCCTGCTTTCTCTCCATACCCCTTGATCCAGTTTAGCTATAAATTCCATATCTAACTCCCTCTTGAATATATCCAATGAACTGGCATCAACAACTCTCTGCGGCAGGGAATTCCACAAGTTAACAACTCTCTGAGTGAAGAAGTTTCTCCTCATCTCAGTCCTAAATGGCTTACCCCTTATCCTTAAACTGTGTCCCCTGGTTCTGGACTTCCCCAACATCGGGAACATTCTTCCTGCAACTGACCTGTCCAATCCCGTCAGAATTTTATATGTTTCTATGAGATCCCCTCTCATCCTTCTAAACTCCAATGTATAAAGGCCCAGTTGATCTAGTCTCTCCTCATATGTCAGTCCTACCATCCTGGGAATCAGTCTGGTGAACTTTCGCTGCACTCCCTCAATAGCAAGAATGTCCTTCCTCAGATTAGGAGAATAAAACTGAACACAATATTCCAGGTGAGGCCTCACCAAGGCCTTGTACAACTGCAGTCAGACCTCCCTGCTCCTATACTCAAATCCCCTAGCTATGAAGGCCAACATACCATTTGCCTTCTTCACCGCCTGCTGCACCTGCATGCCAAACTTCAATGACTGATGTACCTTGACACCCAGGTCTCGTTGCATTGCCCCTTTTCCTAATCTGCCACCATTTAGATAATATTCTGTCTTCCTGGTTTTGCCACCAAAGTGGATAACCTCACATTTATCCACATTATACTGCATCTGCCATGCATTTTCCCACTCACCTGACCTGTCCAAGTCACCCTGCAACCTCTTAGTGTCCTCCTCACAGCTCACACCGCCACCCAGCTTAGTGTCATCTGCAAACTTGGAGATATTACACTCAATTCCTTCATCTAGATCATTAATGTATATTGTAAATAGCTGGGGTCCCAGCACTGAGCCCTGCGGCACCCCACTAGTCACTGCCTGCCATTCTGAAAAGGACCCGTTTATCCCGACTCTCTGCTTCCTGTCTGCCAGCCAGTTCTCTATCCACGTCAGTACACTACCCCCAATACCATATGCTTTAATTTTGCACATCAATCTCTTGTGTGGGACCTTGTCAAAAACCTTTTGAAAGTCCAAATACACCACATCCACTGGCTCTCCCTTGCCCGCTCTACTAGTTACATTCTCAAAAAATTCCAGAAGATTTGTCAAGCATGATTTCCCTTTCATAAATGCAAGCTGACTTGGGCCGATCCTGTCACTGCTTTCCAAATGCACTGCTATTTCATCTTTAATAATTGATTCCAACATTTTCCCCACTAACCGGTCTATAATTACCCGTTTTCTCTCTCCCTCCTTTTTTTAAAAAGTGGGGTTACATTAGCTACCCTCCCGTCCATAGGAACCGATCCAGAGTTGATAGACTGTTGGAAAATGATCACCAATGCATCCACTATTTCTAGGCCACTTCCTTAAGTACTCTGGGATGCAGACTATCAGGCCCCAGAGACAAATCGGCCTTCAATGCCATCAATTTCCCTAACATAATTTCCTGACCAATAAGGATTTCCTTCAGTTGCTCCTTCTCACCAGACCCTCAGTCTCCTAATTTTTCCGGAAGGTTATTTGTGTCTTCCTTCGTGAAGACAGAACCAAAGTATTTGTTCAACTGGTCTGCCATTTCTCTGTTCCCCATTATAAATTCACCTGAATCTGACTGCAAGGGACCTACGTTTGTCTTCACTAATCTTTTTCTCTTCACATATCTGTAGAAGCTTTTGCAGTCAGTTTTTATATTCCCGGCAAGCTTCCTCTCATAGTCTACTTTCCCCCTCCTAATTAAACCCTTTGTCCGTCTCTGCTGAATTCTAAATTTCTCCCAGTCCTCAGGTTTGCTGCATTTTCTGGCCAATTTATATGCCTCTTTCTTGGATTTAACACTATCCTTAATTTCCCTTGTTAGTCACGGTTGAACCACCTTCCCCGTTTTATTTTTACTCCAGACAGGGATGTACAATTGTTGAAGTTCATCCATGTGATCTTTAAATGTTTGCCATTGCCTATCCACCATTAACCCTTTAAGTATAATTTGTCAGTCTATTCTAGCCAATTCACATCTCATACCATCGAAGTTACCTTTCCTTAAGTTCAGGTCCCTAGTCTCTGAATTAACTGTGTCACTCTCCATCTTAATAAAGAATTCTACCATATTATCGTCACTCTTTCCCAAGGGGCCTCGCACAACAAGATTGCTAATTAGTCCTTTCTCATTACATATCACCCAGTCTAGGATGGCCAGCCCTCTAGTTGGTTCCTCGACACATTGCTCTAGAAAACCATCCCTAATACACTCCAGGAAATCCTCCTCCACCGTATTGCTACCAGTTTGGTTAGCCCAATCTATATGTAGATTAAAGTCGCCCATGACAACTGCTGTACCCTTATTGCATGTATCCATAATTTCTTGTTTGATGCTGTCCCCAATCTCACCACTATTGTTTGTTGGTCTGTACATAACTTCCATTAGCATTTTCTGCCCTTTGGTATTCCGCAGCTCCATCCATACAGATTCCACATCATCCAAGCTAATGTCCTTCCTTACTTTTGTGTTAATCTCCTCTTTAACCAGCAACGCTACCCCACCTCCTTTTCCTTTCTGTCTATCCTTCCTGAATGTTGAATACCCCTAGATGTTGAGTTCCCAGCCTTGGTCACCCTGGAGCCATGTCTCCGTGAGGCCAATTATATCATATTCATTAATTGCTGCCTGTGCAGTTAATTCATCCATCTTATTACGAATACTCCTCGCATTGAGGCACAGAGCCTTCAGACCAAAATCCCCAGCATTGAAGCACTGACCACATTTGATTAGCTCTGCTGGGCAGGCCACATAGTTCGCATGCCAGACACAAGTCTCCCAAAGCAAGCGCTCTACTTGGAAGTCGTCCACGGCAAACAAGCCAAAGGTGGGCAGAGGAAACATTACAAAGACACCCTCAAAGCCTCCATGTTAACATCCCCACTGACACCTGGGAATCCCTGGCCAAAGACTGCCCTAAGTGGAGGAAGTACATCCGGGAGGGCGTTGAGCTCCTCGAGTATTGTCGCCAAGAGCATGCAGAAATCAAGCGGCAGAAGTGTGCAGAGGCAGCGGAAGAAGCGTGCGGCAAACCAGGCTCCTCGCCTACCCTTCCCTTCCACCACTGTTTGTCCCACCTGTGACAGAGACTGTGGTTCTCATATTGGACTGTACAGCCAGCTAAGGACTCATGCTAAGAGTGGAAGCAAGACTTCCTCGATTCCGACAGACTGCCTATGATGATGAGGTTCCGGGATAGGGTAAGGCGAAGAGTCATGAGGCGTTCGATAACCCTGCAGGGGGAGTCTTTGAGGTGGTCGACCACTTCATTTTCGACGGCGAAGCCGACTCCATGAAGGCGGCGTTCTTCCTCTGGTTTTCCTTTCCAGAAACAGGAATAACCTCCACAGTGTTCCTTGAGCTGGCCTTCGCCTGCCCGCTGGATCTCGCTTAGGGCGACGATGTTGATGTTAAAACATCTAAGTTCCTGGGCAACTATGGTGACGCAGCGTTCTGGCCTGTTGCTGTTGGAATTGTCCATGAGGTTCCTGACGTTTCAGGTCCCGAACTTCATATTAACGAAGTGGAAGATGCCTGTGCGTGAGTTCTTTTAACGTAGGGTGGCCGCTGCATGCCAGCAACCACACGGGCTTAGCTGAGCAAGGTCTTGGTCCAGTGGCAAGGGGGTCCAAGACGACTGGAGACCAGGCACTGCTGTATAAGCCTAATTGCCTACGGCGAGGTGTAGGCCGCAAGCTTGGCGCTGAGTAGCACCATTGATGGTTGATGGCCTGAGGCTTGGTTGGGGGGCAGGCATTAGGAAGGTCAGCTGTCCGCTGGGGTTCCGAGGGATGTTTTGGAAAGTTTCTTCCAAGGTTAAAAATTTCCCCAAAGGTTTCCAAGTTGTTTTAAAAGTTTAAGAGTTTAAAAGTATTTCCAAATTAAAAAAAAAGTTACATAGGTTGATTGAAGGTTTAATAAATAGATTAAGAGTTGATTAAAAGTTGATAAAAAAAGTCTAATATGTAATCAAGTTGTTTAAAAGTTAGTGTTCACCGCTAGCGACCGAGAGCAGGTACAGCCCGTTGTTGAGCCAGGCCGGCTTGTTGAAGAGACCCTGAGTGTGAGGCTGGGCCGGGCCCTCTGGCCGAAAGGTCCTGGAGTGCGTCGTTGGTTCGGGCCGGTTGGTCAAAGAAACCCAGAGCACGTCCCGGCCCGGCCCAATGACGTACATCCGAGCTAGAGTGTCCCTGGAAATGGTGCACGCGGTGTCCACCAGTGCACTCGTGGCCTTCCTCGAGAGGTGGGCACTGGAGGGACTGGAGTGCATCATCACCCCCGGCAACCAAATTTTAATTTCTAAAGTTTAATTTGTTTAAGTTTGTCGATTTTAGTGCCCCTTTTAAAAGGGGGCACTTGTATTAATGTTTCAACTTAAAATAGTTGTAGGGGGAGGGTTAGGCAGGGACCCTAGATCGAGGCGGTAAGTGTAAAGGCATTTACCTCCTGGATGCAGCAGTCCTCAACTTGCTATAACTGCCAGGTTTTATGAAGTGTGTAAAACTTGACTAGCTATAGTTAAAACACAATGGAAGCTAAAGAAGAGGCTTCCAGCCTCATTAAAATATTTAATTTGATGTCCCACCTCCTAATTTTAACTTCATGACCAAGGGAACCATGCTGTTCAGTGGCCATATCTGTCAACCTGAGGCAGGAGTTCAGAAGCCCTTGCTCCAGCTGATTACTTGACAGCTTAAAATGTACAGTAAAAACTCCCACTTGACAGAGATCACTTTGCTCAGCCACAAGCTGTTCCTCATTGCATTTTCACGACAGATTCGGCCTGCTGCAAGTCTTTCCACAAGTGTCCATCCAGTCTCACCTCATTACCTCTCTCACCATTAATAGATCACCTCTGTCATCTGAACTTCACCTGCCATCTATTCCATCAGCATGGGTGCCATTAATACTGTCTCACCTTGGTCCTCAGAATCGGACCACGATGAACCCTAAACAGCAGCAGCACCAGGCATATCAGCAGCACCAACAACAACACCAACTTTCTCTGCAATCACCTGATGCTGCACAAGACACAGGGCATCAGCACCCGAGCACATTGCTGCCCGGGAGACCAAGGATGGCCTCATCATGGCCAGATTTACATTATGCTGTATACATTGGTTACCACAAGATGCGCCAGGTTGGCACCACCCCACACCAACACCATAAAGCATCCTTACAATGACCAAGCCATTCCTTTCACGTTCATTGTCATTGTGGAGGGTACCGTTATGTCTCACCAATCACTGGGACTCACTCAGCCACTTCCAAAGGTGCACACAATTCTGTCCAAGAACGCAAAGTGTTGACAATAAAGATTTTCATGTTTGACACCACATGAACAGAAACTTTACATAAACATTGGATAAAACACCCAAGTGGCTACTCTTGTGTGTTGTTAGTTGGTATGATTGCATGAGGATGAGGGTGAGTGTGAGCGGTGGCTAGTGAGTTGGAGATGTGATAATGTAGATAGAGAGGGATGGATGGAGGTGCAAGGTAAGTTGGTGTGAGTAAGGATGTGCAGGAGTAGGGTAAGGAAGGCAGAGGGATGGGGATGTGATGAGTAGCACAGAGGATGAGGTTGAGAGTGGCCTTGTACTAACGTTTCTTGATCTAATGAGATAATTGAAACGGGAGGGTGGGCCCTGTTGCGGTAACAGGCTGGTTTTGCGGAGCCCAGAAGAGCACTGCTACTCCTCCAAACCACACAGAAATAAACACAGTCTTATCAGTGGGCTTCTCTTTGACTGGACCACCAGTACGCTCTGCCTAGTACTATCCTAAAATGGCAGTGGGGCCCTTTTTTATGTGATACCACCCCAATTTGCATTTTTAATGGGCCTACCATATGACATAGGGAGGCATTCTATCCACCCAACTGTTTGCCCAGGGCGTGGCTCACCGATGGCGGGGACAGGCAGCAAGTCATGCCCTGCCATATTTGGGACAGTACTACCCAGTTTGTGCCAGGCAGGAGGCTTCAAGGTAGCTTCTGGGGTGTTATGGCTCAGCAGAACCAGAACAGCTGCTCTTCTTTAGACTAGAGTGTTTGCTAGTGCTGTTGGGGAGGAGTTAAACTAATATGGCAGGGGGATGGGAACCAATGCAGGGAGACAGAGGGAAACAAAATTGAGACAGAAGCAAAAGACAGAAAGGAGATGAGTAAAAGTGGAGGGCAGAGAAACACAATGCAAAAAACAAAAAGAGCCACTTTGCAGAAAAATTCTAAAGGATCTAAGTGCGTTAAAAAGGCAAGCCTGAAGGCTCCATGCCTCAATGTGAGGAGTATTCGGAATAAGGTGGATGAATTAACTGTGCAGATAGCAGTTAACGGATACGATGTGGTTGGCATCACGGAGACATGGCTCCAGGGTGACCAAGGCTGGGAACTCAACATCCAAGGGTATTCAATGTTTAGGAAGGATAGACAGAAAGGAAAAGGAGGCCAGTGGCATTGCTGGTTAAAGAGGAAATTAATGCAATTGTAAGGAAAGACATTAGCTTGGATGATGTGGAATCGGTATGGGTGGAGCTACGGAATACCAAGGGGCAGAAAATGCTTGTGGGAGTTGTGTATAGACCTCCAAACAGTAGTAGTGATGTTGGGGAGGGCATCAAACAGGAAATTAGGGGTGCATGCAATAAAGGTGCAGCAGTTATCATGGGTCACTTTAATATGCATATAGATTGGGCTAACCAAACTGGAAACAATACGGTGGAGGAGGATTTCCTGGAGTGCATAAGGGATGGTTTTCTAGACCATATGTCGAGGAACCAACTAGGGGGGAGGCCATCTTAGACTGGGTGTTGTGTAATGAGAGAGGATTAATTAGCAATCTCATTGTGCGAGGCCCCTTGGGGAAGAGTGACCATAATATGGTGGAATTCTACATTCAGATGGAGAATGAAACAGTTAATTCAGAGACCATGGTCCAGAACTTAAAGAAGGGCAACTTTGAAGGTATGAAGAGTGAATTGGCTAGGATAGATTGGCGAATGATACTTAAGGGGTTGACAGTGGATGGGCAATGGCAGACATTTAGAGACCGCATGGATGAACTAAAACAATTGTACATTCCTGTCTGGCGTAAAAATAAAAAAGGGAAGGTGGCTCAACCGTGGCTATCAAGGAAAATCAGGGATAGTATTAAAGCCAAGGAAGTGGCATACAAATTGGCCAGAAATAGCAGCGAACCTGGGGACTGGGAGAAATTTAGAACTCAGCAGAGGAGGACAAAGGGTTTGATTAGGGCAGGGAAAATGGAGTACGACAGGAAGCGTGCAGGGAACATTAAGATGGACTGCAAAAGCTTCTAGAGATATGTAAAGAGAAAAAGGTTAGTAAAGACAAATGTAGGTCCCCTGCAGTCAGAATCAGGAGAAGTCATAACTGGGAACAAAGAAATGACAGATCAATTGAACAAGTACTTTGGTTCAGTATTCACTAAGGAGGACACAAATAACCTTCCGGATATAAAAGGGGTCAGAAGGTCTAGTAAGAAGGAGGAACTGAGGGAAATCCTTATTAATTGGGAAATTGTGTTGGGGAAATTGATGGGATTGAAGGCCGATAAATCCCAGAGTATTTAAGGAGGTGGCCTTGGAAATAGCTGATGCATTGACAGTCATTTTCCAACATTCTATAGACTCTGGATCAGTTCTTATCGAGTGGAGGGTAGCCAATGTAACCCCTCTTTTTGAAAAAGGAGGGAGAGAGAAAACAGGGAATTATAGACCGGTCAGCCTGACATCGGTAGTGGGTAAGATGATGGAATCAATTATTAAGGATGCCATAGCAGCGCAATTGGAAAGAGGTGACATGATAGGTCCAAGTCGGCATGGATTTGTGAAAGGGAAATCATGCTTGACAAATCTTCTGGAATTTTTTGAGGATGTTTCCAGTAGAGTGGACAAGGGGGAACCAGTTGATGTGGTATATTTGGACTTTCAGAAGGCTTTCGACAAGGTCCCACACAAGAGATTAATGTGCAAAGTTAAAGCACATGGAATTGGGGGTAGTGTGCTGACGTAGATTGAGAACTGGTTGGCAGACAGGAAGAAAAGAGTAGGAGTAAATGGGTACTTTTCAGAATGGCAGGCAGTGACTAGTGGGGTACCGCAAGGTTCTGTGCTGGGGCCTCAGCTGTTTACATTGTACATTAATGATTTGGACGAGGGGATTAAATGTAGCATCTCCAAATTTGCGGATGACACTAAGTTGGGTGGCAGTGTGAGCTGCGAGGAGGATGCTATGAGGCTGCAGAGGGACTTGGATAGGTTAGGTGAGTGGGCAAATGCATGGCAGATGAAGTATAATGTGGATAAATGTGAGGTTATCCACTTTGGTGGTAAAAACAGAGAGACAGACTATTATCTGAATGGTGACAGATTAGGTAAAGGGGAGGTGCAATGAGACCTGGGTTTCATGGTACATCAGTCATTGAAGGTTGGCATGCAGGTGGTTAAGAAAGCAAATGGCATGTTGGCCTTCATAGCGAAGGGATTTGAGTACAGGGGCAGGGAGGTGTTACTAGTTGTATAGGGCCTTGGTGAGGCCACACCTGGAGTATTGTGTACAGTTTTGGTCTCCTAACTTGAGGAAGGACATTCTTGCTATTGAGGGAGTGCAGCGAAGGTTCACCAGACTGATTCCAGGATGGCGGGACTGACATATCAAGAAAGAGTGGATCAACTGGGCTTGTATTCACTGGAGTTCAGAAGAATGAGAGGGGATCTCATAGAAACGTTTAAAATTCTGACGGGTTTAGACAGGTTAGATGCAGGAAGAATGTTCCCAATGTTGGGGAAGTCCAGAATCAGGGGTCACAGTCTAAGGATAAGGGGTAAGCCATTTAGGACTGAGATGAGGAGAAACTTCTTCACTCAGAGAGTGGTGAACCTGTGCAATTCTCTACCACAGAAAGTTGTTGAGGCCAATTCACTAAATATATTCAAAAAGGAGTTAGATGTAGTCCTTACTACTAGGGGGATCAAGGGGTATGGCGAGAAAGCAGGAATGGGGTACTGAAGTTGCATGTTCAGCCATGAACTCATTGAATGGCGGTGCAGGCTCGAAGGGCCGAATGGCCTACTCCTGCACCTATTTTCTATGTTTCAATGTTTCTATGACTACAAGTGAAATTTACTCTATATTGGGTGAAATTTGGTAGACAAATCATACTCAAGTAAGGGGCAGAAAGGATTAGTAAGACCAGGTGAATTGTTATGTCCAGTTGTGGTCATTGTATTTAGATGTAAAATAAGTATAAGGTTCCTAAGAAATGACTGCAAGTATAAACTTTGGCGTTTTGTAGTTGGTTCTTGGATCTGTCCAGTCCATCAAGGCCAAGGTCAGGTTATTTGGGAGGCTGAGTCCTTCAAGTAATACCTTTCAAGCAAGTATGAAAAAATTGACTTTTGCCTGTGTTGATTTTTTGGCTCTGATTTTTATTGCTTATCACTTTTTGGTGTGATAGACAGATGAAAATACTAAAAATCTACACATTCCGGCATAGATCCACCCGATGCAATTTTCAGGCAGACCTTGATTTGGACAACCAGAGCTCCTGCCTGAAGCTGCAAGGATCTAATTAATATATAAAATGAGGGTTCAATTATGTATTTAGGATCCCAAGACAATTTTCATCAGAAATGCTGTCTCTTAAAATGGCTCACAATTCTGAGTAGGGAGCAGGAAGCAAATGTTCCATTGCTGTTTAAATGGGTGCTCATCTGTTCTCATTTAAATCACTGTAAACATCAGGCATACATCTTGCTTTTGTTTACAATCATTTTTAAAATTCAGAATCACTTTTTTTTGGTTGTAGAACTTAGACAACCTTCAGAAAGTTTAAGGAGATGCTGGCTGTTTCTGAAAATGGGAATCTTTTCGGCTATTCTGTTCTAGCTAGAGGAAGTGAAGCAGCAGCAATGATTGGAAGGGGAAATGGAGCTTCTGCTGCAGGGAGAGCACAAAGAGGGAAGAGAGCTGGTAGACATCCTAACCATCTCAACATAGTACTTGGCCCAGAGAGTCATCATCATAGAGGAGGCTGTGCTTCTCTGACAGACCTGTGTCATCTCCTGCAACCAAACCTGAAACTAACTGCCACAGCTGGCACTGCATTGCCTGTTGCAGTCTAAGTTACTACAGTCCTTCACTATTTTCCGTTCGGCTTCTTCCAGGCTGCCACAGGGGATATCATTAACACCAGTCAGTATACAATTCATGTTTACATTAAGTAGATGACTGGCGCCATGTTTGCAAAAGCAGATAAGCTTGTCACCTTCCCCATGGACAATCGGAAAAAGCAGGATTTGGCTCTGGGGTACACACATATTGCCATGATTCACCTAAGTCTAGGATGTTATTGACTGCACACACATCACCACAAAGGCTCCTGGTAATGAACCCTGCTGCCTTCATGAACAGAAAGGGCTTGCACTCCATGAATGTGCAGCTGGGGTGTGATCACCAGCAGTGCATCATGCAGGCGCCTATTGTCCTGGAAGTTGTCCTGATACTTTCATATTGCGCCAATCCTCCATGCTCCCACTCTTTGACCCTGCACAGCAAGTGAGAGGCTGCTTGCCTGGGAACATCGGCTACCTCCTAAAAATTTGGCTCATGATTCCTCTCAGGAATCCATATTTGGTGACCAAACTACACTAACATCATATTCATGGTTGAACTGGAACCCTCGTCAAGGAGACCATTGGAGTCCTCAAGCAATGATTCTGATTGCTTGACAGGTCTGGTGGATTCCTGCAATACAGTCCATGAACTGTCTTCCTTTTGACTATGATTTGCTGCATGTTACACAACTTTGCTCTGCAGCAGGGACAACACATGGAGCCACAAATGGATGAGTGACCATCAGCATGATGCGGGAGATGACACTGATGATATAGAGGATGGCGAGGAAGCAGGAGGGCACCAGAGCTCTTTGGCAGCAGCTCAGTGAGCAACGCTTCAGGTGCACAATCTCTGCCCCATCCCCACCCCGCCACCCTGCATTAACAATCATGTCCCAATCTCTCCCAGTCTTTCCACTCTCCAATAAACTACTTTTGCCCAAAGACCAACATTAATATACATGCCACCTGATAATACAGGGTCAGCAGCTACTACAGAAACACTCTACACACAAAGATTTCAGTAAGGTTTCAGCAATGTGAACTTTAGATCATAGGTAATGTGAGGTCAGCTTGCATGAGTGGCTGGTGCTGCTGAATCTTAGGGAATATCCAATGTGAAAGAAATGACAGAGGTTTTAAAAAAAATTATAAATGGAAAAAATATATATTGTGAAATAAATATTTTTTCAGCTGTCTTATTTTGTTTAAATCTTATTCCCACTTCAGAGACTTGAGCACAAAAAATCTAGGCTGACACTCCAGTGCAGTACTGAGCGAGTGCTGCACTGTCGGAGGTGCCATCTTTCAGATGAGACATTAAACCAAGGCCTCGTCTGCTCTCTCAGGTGAACATAAAAGACCCCAAGGCACTATTTCGAAGAAGAGCAGGGGACTTATCCCTCAATCAACATCACTAATATAGATTATCTGGTCATTATCACATTGCTGTTTGTGGGAGCTCGCTGTACACAAATTGGCTGCTGCATTTCATACGTTATAACAGTGACTACACTTCAAAAGTACTTCATTGGATGTAAAGTGCTTTGGGATGTCCGGTGGTCGTGAAAGGCGCTGTATAAATGCAAGTCTTTCCTTGTTTTGTTGGTAAAGGCAAATTAATGTCACAAAGAATTTGGAACTGATCCCATTTCTGCATTGTGCATCAGTCACTTCAAAAATCTCCATGTAATTAAATAACTTGGAAATTAATGTGATGTTCCCACAGATTGCATTGAAAACCAGGCCCAAATAAGGCCAAATATATCCTTACTGCTGGTGAAACTGGCTTTTTTTTTACAAGCAAATTGCTAGCTTTCATCAACAAATAAATGCTCAGGTAGGGAAAAAAAACAAGCAGCAAATTACCATTATGGTTTGCACTAGCATGACTGGGCTAAAATAAAAGCTGCTGGTGGTTGCGAATTCCAAAACCCCGCAATGCTTTCATGGTGTTATCTATAGACACAGCAAAAATGCATGAATAACTGGGGCTCTTTTTGAGCTGTGGCTGTATCGCTTTGACATTGCAAAGCAGAAAAGTCACCTTGATAGGTTAAACTGTGGGGCTCATGTGAAGTGCTTATGTCTAACTGCGATGGAGCGAATATTTTTACTATCAATGTCTAGGATTCAGCTTATGGATGCTGGTGTGATTTCCATGAAACAGCACTGCATGAAATGTTTAGTGTGGAAAGTGACCTTTAAAAACAAATCAATTCTCAGGATGCTGGCTGGGCCGGCATTTATTGCGCATTCCTAGCTGTTGTGAGAAGGTGATGGTGGGCCTGCTTCTTGAACTGCTGCAGTGCTTTGTGCTGGTTGGATAGAACTGAATGGCTTGCTGGGCCACTTCAGAGGGCAATTAACAATCTGGTGTGGGACTGGAGTCACAAGTAAAGGATATTAGTGAACTAGTTGGGTATTTACTACAATCCAACAACACCATAGTCACTTTTACTGAACTAAAATTCTCAAACTGTGATGTGGGATTTGAACTCATGTTTGACTGGATTATTAGTTGAGTTCTTTAAATGACTAATCCAATAACACACCATCATACCAACGTACTACTGATGCACATGATACTGGATTTCCATTTTCACTGGATGTTCATCAGGAGATCCACATGATCCATTCATCATGGCAGGAAGCCACTGCCAGCTGATTTCAGCACTATAAATTTATCCCATCAGCAGAGGAAGCAGCAGCATCTCACATAGTTGGGGATCCCACATGGATACTGATGGCCACCTCTGAAGCAATGAACCTCTGAACACATTAATCCTCTGTTGCGACTGGCAGCAGATGTGAATTTTGAATGCATTGTCAGCGTTGATAAAGACGAGCTGACATCCAGATTATCGACTGAAGTGGAAATTGTTCATCCTTGAGAATGAGGAAAAAGCACAAGTGTGTGGATCAGGGAGCAGACAGAGGTAGAGCAACCAACCTCCAGGACTGCCATGACACTCAATTATGAACAAATGCTGAGGAAGTGTCTGGCAATTAAGCCAGATGTCCTGATGAAAGTTTTCTGTGCACTAAATAGAATAGACTTTTTTTCAGATGAATATGCAAATCACAATCACAGCATTTTGCATGGCACAGATTTTATAATTCCCAAGTTCTGACTGTGTGCAAGTCATTATTTGCCTTGATGCCTTAAGGTATTGTTAATGCTCCTGTAATGTTTTAGTGTACCATTTTATTAAAATTGCCTCATTTGCATTACTGGATAATTCTCCACAGGTTAGTGAAGTGGAGGCATAGAATGATTCCAGTGGCTAAAATAATTAGCACAAAGGTGCTAATGTTCATTATCCTGGACATGTTACCAAAGGATTACCTAAATATCAAGGCCGGTGAAGATATTTTTTAAAGTATAGCAAGTTGAGATTCACGTAGAAGGGCAATCTAATATATAGGAGCCGAAAAATCTAGAGTAAGAAGGATAGCAAAGTCTCAAAAATACAACAGAAGGCCCTCAATACATTTGATCGAATCCTTCTCAACCAACCGTCTTGGCAACTTGTTCTATCTGTTGACACCCTCTGTGTAAAAAAATATTCTTGCCGTATGTTTTAAACTTGCACTAGATTGCTGGGGAAATCAGGCATATAAGCCATGTTGACATACTACACTGCCAGTGAAACTGGATGCATTGCCAGGGAAATTGGATTCTGTGGGCACACAGACTCACAAGACTATCAGGATAATCAGACAGTGCAGATGGATAATCTACACTGCCAACAAAGTCAGACTTTTACACTTACCTTAATAGAAGGGAAATTGGATACTATGGACACATAACCCCACTAGACTGCCAAGCAAATCAAAACTGCAGATGCATAGATCTACTAGACTGCCAAGAAAATCTGATACTGTGGATAGATAAGCCCATAGGACTACTATGATAATCAGGGTAATGAGACAAAGCAAATGCACAAAGCCACTGGATTGCCAAGATAAGAGACTCATTAGCCCACTAGACCGCTAAGGAATTTGGATGCAGTAAAGATACCACACCAATTATCTACTTGATAGCTTCCACCTTTTATTCAGAAGGAATCAAAGCACAATAATATGCAAACATTTAGTGTGTCACTAAAATGTTCTGTGCGACTGGATAAAAGATCAGATCTGATAAATTCCACAATTGCATAGTCACAATTCCATTTTCTTAAAGCAGTGAATATGTCCAATCATGATTCACATAAATTAGATTACTCATTTTTTTTAGAATGAATCTAGATTAACTCAAGTTTGTATCAATTGTGATCTGGAAAACATTTTTTAAACTGGTTCATAGACATAGCCATGTAATACTTTGTCCCTGGTAATAATGAGATAATGTCAGCTAATTGTTTCCCAAGCAACCTCAAGGGTTCATATGAGAAAGATTTGATACTGGTTTTGTGTTCAAACACCAGAGACAAAATGACACCATTCTGCTCTATCTCTGAAGTCAGTACAGTAGTTTTAGCCTGGAATTTAATTACATATATATATGTACTGAGTGCAATGCTAGTTTTTTTCCCCTAGTTCAATGGTACATGTTGATGGCTCAATAGATAGATGCATCATCTGGTCTGGTACTGAGCAACAGAGATCAAAGGACCCAGGTTTGATCACTGGTCATGCCACATTAGCTGATCTCAACTGGGACATTGCTAGGCCAACTAGTATGGAAAAATTAGCAAGGATTCCTGTTCTTGATTGCTGTACACTGAACTCGCCCAAATGTGGACACCAAATGCGTGTCAATATACAGACTTTTGGCTCACACATGAGAGGAAGGGAGGCAACAAAAATAGAAAATAAACCTGCACCCTAATATTCAAGAGGGACCTTAATTTTATGAAAAAAATCAGCATGACATTTTTTTTCCTATACTAGATTTTCATCTTTTGGTGGCAGCAAACACTATCATTAATTCTCAGTACTGTCGTCAGTTCACAGACAAAACAACGTGACAATGCCCAACTCTAGCTTTGAATGATCAGCAATTTTTCCTGAAAGGAAATTAAACAAATTATAATTCAATGATTGACATTACAGTTTGGGTCTCATGTAAATTCCTGTCTTTCACATCTGTAATATTCTAATGTACTTGCATCAGATTATCATTTGTATTTAATGTGCATTTGCCAGACCTAAAAATCATGTTCTCCCAGAAACACAGCCTTGTGCATGTAACTTTCTGTTCCAATTTACTGAAGCTTGGTCTGGAAATTGGACCTTGTTGCACACACTTTACGAGCATAAAATAGTGCAATCAGGGTCAATTTTGGCAACCAACCTACTGCATCCTAAGGATGCCTGAAAGACATTTCACCCGATATTGGGGTAAGCCACTTTCAGATATCTGGGATGGTCACCTAAAACAGGTACTAGGCACATTGCATCTGGTAATGAGGGGCCTAACACTTGTTTTAGGGCCACTCTGGGAAATTGGTGCAAGTCTGCTCCCCTCATGCTTTGCTTGCGTGAATTTGGTCCAGCAAAAAAGTACTTTAAAAATTAATTTGATAAAGTGCTCCTCCTAACTTCACATCACTGCTAGGGATCGCTGCTAACCACAATTGTCCTCCTCTTGTATTCCTCCCCAAAAGCCCCTCTCACCACCCCCCCCCCCCACCCCACCGCCCCCAGCACTTAATGGAGATGCTACTGGTGAGGTAGGCAACCTGAAATTCAATCGTACAGAAGGGTGATGTGCCTGTGAAGGTGCGACAATTTCTGGCAGCTCACCCACATTTATTGTACAAGTCCCGAGGGACTAATAATCGGAGTGGCCTTCCGGCTCGGGTGTATGTTTCGATCGCATCATCACCTTTGCGCCTCAAACTGTCCACAAACAATTTCTACTCCCATATGTTTGCGAATAATACAACTCAGCATTAAAAAGATCTAAAAAAAAATATGTTTTAAATGCAGGTTACTCGACATTAGTTGTAAATGCATCTGGAAACAATTGCGGCTATCTTCTACCGTGGTAATTGAATAGCCATCACACATACAGATTTGGAAAACAAAAAGTAGTGATCTGAAGAGAAATCTAATTTTTGAAGAAAAAATGCCAAATGCTGCATTTGCCTGTGCTGTACTAATTTCATTGGTTAAAGTAAATAATAATCACGCCACATTAAATCCAAAGGACTGGATTTTCAGTTAATTTGTGTCGCATTTTGCACCACAGTGGGGCGCAAGAAGGTGTTTCTGGATTTCAAATGGAGTGCACAAGATTTAGCGCCCGGCTGGAAGTTTCGCCAATGGTTTTGCAGTGGCGCAGAAACTTCACGCCCCTCCTGCCGTTTTGACCGCCAGGATATCGTTAATCGTCGTGCAACGCCGCACTAATGCCCTTGGCAGAACTTTCATGCATTTCACCCGATTTAGCATCTGCCCCAGGACCAGAAAAAACAGATGGCCCCAGGGTGCACCAGGCGCAACAAATGCCATGTCTAAAGAGACACTGGAGCATCTAATGTCGCAGTTGTGACTGACTGCCATGGTTGCGAGCAGAATGTTGCGTTAGTGCACACTTGGAATCGGAACTTTTTCTCATTTGTTTTTAAGGTCAATAAGAGAGTACAATGGAAGCCATGCTAAGTCGGGAGCCAGTCATGCTGGTTGCTATTGCCAGACAGTTTCAAGCTGGAAGAGGGCTTATTTGTCCATCGTTTACAACGGTATCAAAGAGGTCTCAGACATTTGGGTAGGAGGCCTTACCTCCCACAGGCATCCCAGAGTCTTAAGAGAAATAACGGCAGTGATTGGGGATGCATTGGTTGTAATTTACCAAAATTCCCTGGATTCTGGGGAGGTCCCAGCAGATTGGAAAATTGCAAATGTAACACCCCTATTTAAAAAAGGAGGCAGACAAAAAGCAGGAAACTATAGACCAGTTAGCCTAACATCTGTGGATGGGAAAATGTTGGAGTCCATTATTAAAGAAGCAGTAGCAAGACATTTGGAAAAGCAAAATTCAGTCAGGCAGTCAGCATGGATTTATGAAGGGGAAGTCATGTTTGACAAATTTGCTGGAGTTCTTTGAGGATGCAATGAACAGGGTGGATAAAGGGGAACAGATGGATGTGGTGTATTTGGACTTCCAGAAGGCATTTGAAAAGGTGCCACATAAAAGGTTACTGCACAAGATAAAAGTTCACGGGGTTGGGGGTAATATATTAGCATGGATAGAGGATTGACTAACGAACAGAGAACAGAGAGTCGGCATAAATGGTTCATTCTCTGGTTGGCAACCAGTAACTAGTGGGGTGCTGCAGGGATCAGTACTGGGACCCCAACTATTTACAATCTATATTAACGACTTGGAAGAAGGAACTGAGTATAACGTAGCCAAGTTTGCTGATGGGAGGAAAAGCAATGTGTGAGGAGGACACAAAAAATCTGCAAAAGGACATAGACAGGCTAAGTGAGTGAGCAAAAATTTGGCAGATGGAGTATAATGTTGGAAAGTGTGAGATTATGCACTTTGGCAGAAAAAAATCAAAGAGTAAGTTATTATTTAAATGGAGAAAGATTGCAAAGTGCCACAGTACAGTGGGACCTGGGAGTACTTGTGCATGAACCACAAAAGGTTAGTATGCAGGTACAGCAAGTAATCAGGAAGGCCAATGGTATCTTGGCCTTTATTGCAAAGGGGATGGAGTATAAAAGCAGGGAAGTCTTACTACAGCTATATAAGGTATAGGTAAGGCCACACCTGGAATACTGTGTGCAGTTTTGGTTTCTATATTTATAAAACTTGCTTTGGAGGCAGTTCAGAGAAGGTTCACTAGGTTGATTCCGGGTTGAGGGGATTGACTTATGAGGAAAGGTTGAGTAGGTTGGGTCTCTACTCATTTGAATTCAGAAGAATGGGAGGTGATCTTATCGAAACGTATAAGATCATGAGGGGGCTTGGATGTTTCCACTGATGGGGGAGACTAGAAATAGAGGACACAATCTTAGAATAAGGGGTCGCTCATTTAAAACAGTGATGAGGAGAAATTTCTTCTCTCAGAGGGTTGTAAATCTGTGGAATTCGCTGCCTCAGAGAGCTGTGGAAGCTGGGACATCGAATAGACAGAAATAGACAGTTTCTTAAAGGATAAGGGGATAGGGGTTATGGGGAGCGGGCAGGGAAGTGGAGCTGAGTCCATGATCAGATCAGCCACGATCTTATTGAATGGCGGAGCAGGCTCGAGGGGCCGAATGGCCTACTCCTGTTCCTATTTCTTATGTTCTTATGTTCTTATCAGTCCTACCTACACATTTTTGATGTGCTGTGCGTTCGAAGGCTACGTTTCAGAAAATAAGTGGTCACAGAAATATGCCAGCTCCTACAGGCAGATTTACAGCCTACCAGCGGCAACAGGACTGCACTGTCCATCGAAGTGAAGGTGACTGTGTCACTGGCCTTCTATGCCTCCGGCTCCTTTCATGCAGCAGGGGACATATGCTCTATCTCGCAGCACGCTACACATTGCTGCATTCGCCAGGTCACAAGGGCACTCTACACATGCAGGATGGAGTTCATAAACTTCCCAATGAGCAGGGAGAGCCAGAATGAGAGGGCTATAGGTTTTGGATGATTTGCAGGCTTCCCTAAGGTTCAGGGTGCCTTTGACTGTATGTACGTCACCCTGCGAGCACCGATGCAGAATGCAGACGTCTTCCGAAACAGAAAGGGATACCATTCACTAAACGTTCAGCTCACTTGCGACCACACTCAGCGCATCCTGACAGTCAATGTCTGCTATCCAAGGAGCACATCATGATGCTTTCATCTTGCGTGAGAGCAGTATCTCATGCATGTTCCAGTGACAAGCACAAGGTCAGAGCTGGCTGATCGGGGACAAAGGATACGGCCTTGCCACCTGGCTCATGACCCCTCTCCAGAACCCTATGGCAGAAGCAGCACTTCCAATGCCTGGACCACTCTGGAGGCTGCCTATAATATTCCCCTTAGCAGGTCTCTGAGTTCATTGCTGTGTGCTGCATGCTACATAACTTAGCCATCATGAGTGGACAGGCATTGCCAATGGGGATTGCGAATACCTCAGAAGGAGGAGGAGGAAGATGAGGAAGAGGAGCCTGGCAAGGAACCCATGTCATCACCACCATAACCACAGGGGAGGCAGGGTGGAGGTGGCCACTGCAAAAGCCTTATGTCAGTTGCTCATCATTGAACGCTTTGCTTGAAGGTTGAACGGCGTTGCCTCCTCACGCCATTCCACCATGCTGACTATTCCCCACTTACTCTGCAAATGAGACACTAGTCAGCAATGGTTAAGATGAAGGAAAGATTTTCTGAACAATGTAACATTCTTAACCACCCCAACAAAGCCCACAATGATTTCACCGAGTCAGGCATTTCGTAGAAAAACTGCATCCTGCAGTCACATGAATACAAAAATAAAAGCTGCATTCTGTAGTGTAGCGTTTTGCTTGCCCCACTATTGTTGGCCACTGTCTTTTGCACCCCTCCCCCCTTCCCTTCATCCCCTTCCTATACCTGCTGATCCTCCTCAATGTGGCACCAGGGCGTGCAGGAAGGCTGCGAGAGGGCTGTTGTCTTGGGGGGTCAGACAATGAAGATGGCATCTGGGGATGCATTGGACCAGCTTGTGGCCTGGAAGGCCCGGCTCCCGACCAGCTCACCTCTTCCTCGGCATTGGCAGTCACAGGTGGTTTGGGTGTCAACCGTCGCTGGTGCTTGGTTGGCAAGTGAGTGGGGGAAGACAGAATGTTGCCATCCGGAGGAATGCCACCACCTCCCATCTCCCTGGAGCCACTCAGCCCTTAGCATCCGGAGCACGATGTAAACTAACACCTTGCTGGCCTGCTTCTGGACCGTCACTTCCTCGTGGGACAGTGGGGAATGCAGCGAGTATGATGGCAGGCATGGACTGCAGAGCTTGTGCCTGTGATGTGCCCGAGTCTGCAACGTGTTCAAGGGCATGTGCCACACTCTGGAACTCCAGTGTCACTGCTGGAGGCCACCAGTCTCTGAGTGTGGACAATGATGGCCTCGCTGAAGTCACGGCTTGCAGCAGCAATCTGTGACCCTACCTCCGTAATTGTCGCAGTGAGCTTGTCAATGCTCATGGGAATCCATCCCAAAGCATCAACGAGCTGATGGTTGATTAGGATGCTGTCCCTGGGCATTTCCACCAGGTCCAGCTCCACGTCTGCCTGTCTGTTAGCAGACCGACTTTGCCAACTCACCCTCTGGAAAGCTGATCCCAACCCAGCACAGCATTGCTGCATGCCACTGGGCCCAGGAGCCTCCCACTCCTCAAACCCAGAGAATGGTGAGTCATCCTCAGAGGAGCTGAATCCCACTGGAGCAGGGGGCCTCGGATGCTGCGCGGAGCTGACTCATCCATCTCCTCCTCTTCCTCCTCCTCCTCCAGACGATGGCCTGACATGGAGGGCTCCCTCGAGGGATGCCATGCCTGTGGCTGGTCATCTGGAAGTAGGAAGCAACAGACGAGTGGTTAGCAACAGGGGAGGGGGCAGGGTCACATGGTTCAGGCTCATTTGAAGGACCGTTGCTACTCCGTTAAATGTCTTAATGTAGTGTCTTGAGTGGCGCGATCCATTTACTTACCCTCACTACCCGAAGGGCGCTCAGCACCACCCCTGGCAACTGTTCATCCTGTGGCACCACTGAGGCCTGCCACTCTCTCCTCCACGTCTGTCAGTGGCAGGGTCTAAAGTGGACCCCTGCCTGCCCGCAGCTGCTCCCACTGATTGTGTGACTTCTTCGACTGCAAAGAGGAAAATGGAATGGTTACAAGAGGGTTCATCTGCTCTTGTGGCACAGATGGCCACCAAAGCATTTTACGTCATGCTGTCAGAATGTACTAGGGGCCTCTCTTTATTGGCCTTGGATGTTGCATGTGGTTCATCAGGAGGTCATCGAAGTGTGGAGTCATCTAAGATGAGGTGTGTATGAGATCTTTCAGAAAACGATAGGAGCAGTTTCAGTACATTGCGATGAGCGATCTTAATGATGTGGATAGATAATTCAGTGCAAATAGGGTGCCGAACTAAGCCTTCCTTTGTGTCATGCTTTGTGGGAGGCAACCCACAGAGTGCTGAGAGGCACCAAAAACATGAGAACAATCACAGAGTGTCTCAGATTTATCCTTGAAGTAATGGAGGAGTGCATGAATGAAAATGGTACTCGCTCTTACGACTCTGGTGTGGTCGTTAAACTTCTTTCGGAACTGTGTGCCAGTCCTGGCCACTGTATCTGAGGCAGAGACCTCTTCTGCAATCTCCCTCCAGATTCTTTTGAATATAGCAGGCAGTGGTCTGGATCCCCCCCCCCTGAAGATGCAGTGCCGCCCACTTCCTCACGACTGCCCCCACCAATGATCATTGGCCTCCTGGCTGAAGCGCCTGGCACACTGCCTTTCCTCCTCCTCCTCCATCTCTGCTGAAATGGCTGAAGTCAGCTGATTTAAATGCACATGCATGCAGGAAGTTGCCGCGCCCTGCATTAGCGTTTGCGACAGGAACGTTAACCAGAAGTTGGAAGGGGAAAAATAGTGCATGTACAAAATGGCTGCCTCCATCAACGCTGGAAGTTTTGCCTCCAGCACACACATTCTGTGGTGCAATGCCAGACTTAACGCCAATGCTCCTCCAGAGCTTTCTTTCGGCAAAAGTTCCTCGCTCTGTTGCTAACTTTTGGGCACTAACTTTTGTGCCCAGCCGCGAAATGTGCCCAGAAACCTTAAAAACTGAAAATCCAGCCCAAAGAGTTATTTTCTGTAAGAACCTTATTGTTTTGTATAAATGACAGTTTAAATGATCCATTTTTTCTTTTCACACCTGCCACGTAATTTTTCCCATCCTGAAGGGGCTGAGTAATGGAGGGGTAAAATTTCACTGGTTCCTTGTCAAATGGTCATTCTTCATCTCTCAAGCCTAGGCAGTGAATGCTGGCAGGTTCTTGGCCCTATAGGGGGAAATTGTAGCTGAGCACAATCCTGTTCTCACCTGTTACCCATTGACACACATTTTCCAGGAGGGGTGACTGGATACCAAGATCAGGTACAGCATAATTGAAAATGGCTGATTTTCAAACCTCTGGCCCAGGAACACTAAGGCCAGTAATAGTGCACCTTCAGCCATCCTGCCTGAGATCAGCTATCCGAGCACAGAATTTCTGTCCTGCTTCCTAATGTCACTTTACATCAAATTCAGATTTGCATTACAATCTCAAGAACCAGTTACAAATCTCAGTCAGTTACCAATTCCTCATTGACTTGTATCTTAATCTGTTTCAGTTACTCAGATTATCTTAAAATAGTATTGACACCACCTTATCAATGAGTTCATGCACCAGTTCAAACTGTCACAGGACGGGAGAGTGGAGAGCACCAGTTCAAACTGTCACAGGAGCATCCAGTCGTGCCCCGGTAACTGCCCCCAAAGGAGATGGAGTGTGGGAAATTGCACTCCGCTTCCATTGAGCGGTGGTAAGGCCAATTCTGCGGTGGGAGCAGGACTTCCACGCTGGGGGCTAGAATTCCCTGCCCCAGAAGGTTACCGCCCCCAAGATGGGAGCCTGTGCGGGGAGGCAGAGGGAAGATGAGGGGAGACAGGGGTGGGGGATGGAGAGGAGAGTGGTGGAGGTGGGGGGCGGAGAAACCCAGGGTGGGGGACAGGAGGGGCCACATTGCAGCGAAGGTCTGGGAGGGGCGAAGTATGTTGGAGGGGCGGGCCTTGGGGCTCTGTGCCTCGGTGCGGGGAGTGTTCAGAGTGGGGTGGACGGGTTGACTGGGCAGATGGCGGTTGGTGGATGTGGTGTGGTTGGCGTCGCGGGGGCGTGGCTCCCGGGTGGCCGGGGCTGGGGGCTCAACATCCGGGGGTGTTCGGCATTTGGGAAGAATTCTGACGGGATGGGACGGGGCAGGTTGGGTGCGGGGGGAGTGTTCCCGGTGTTGGGTGGGTCCAGAGCCAGGGGGTGGCATGCTCTTGGGATGGGGGGGTGGGCTGTTTGGAGCTGGGATTGTGAGAGACTTCTTCATTCGGGGAGTTGTTGGCCTGTGGGGTTCCCTGCCGCGGAGAGTTGTTGATGCCAGTTCATTGGATGTGTTCGGGAGGGAGTTGGATGTGGTCCTTGCGGCTGGGGGGGGTCGGGGTGTGTGGAGGGGGCGGGGGGGGGGAGGGGCTGGGGTGGGTGATCAGCCATGATCTTATTGAATGGCGGTGCAGGCTCGAAGGGCTGAATGGCCTACTCCTGCACCTATTTTCTATGTTTTTCTATGTTTCTATGTTTAACACTTGTAAAATATTGCTAAAGTGCTGCTAAAAACATTATTTGATTATATTTCTGCAACTTCCTTCCTATAATGGCATGTAGAATTTCATAATCCAAAATATAAATTGGCACCATCTGGGCAACAGCTGGTTGAACTGTAGCAAGGAAAAATAATCAAATCAGCAGCAAGGAATTGCAAGAATAATGAAAGTCATGGGTGAGCTAAATGCAATATGGACACTTTCCCCGGGTATAGGATCCAAGGAGCACAGTGCTTCGGAAATATGTGGAGTCCTGTAACGCAGCGTGTCCCCTCCCATAGGGATGCACAATAGGAGCCTTGTTTGGATCCCTCTCTATCAATGGAGGAGAAGAAGGAGAATAAACAGGAAGCCCATTTGAATGCACAAGCAGTAAGGATGCATCAAGAAAGAGTAACACCAACTTGGGAGCACCCAGTTTTGCAGATTTACAGACTTCGACGCACATCTCTGGACCTCCAGAGTCTCTGGTTGAGGAAGGACATTGTGAGAGATGTATCATCTGCTGGGACATCCCAACCTTGTGCCTCCAATGCACCGTATGTACCAATGAAAATGAGCATAGCACTAAATTTCAACACCACTGGAGGATTTTAGGGCCCCTGGGCCATAGCTTGCATGTCATTGATGCATCCATCAGGTGACAGAAGCTTTATTTGCCAAGGCAAATCAATTCATCATCTTCTCCATGGATGTCAGGGACAAAAAACATATTCCGGATTTCTACCAATTTGCTGGCTTATCCAGGTGCACTGGATTGACAGGACCCATTTGGGCCACCGTGCTCCTGCATGAATCAAATAGTGTGCTCCTGCTTCAGTGTCTAGCTAGTGTGCGATCACCGGCACAAAATCATGCCAGAAATACAGCTCAAACAATACCTTCATCTTCAGACAATCCACCAATCCATTCTTGTTTGAAGAAGGTCAAGGATAGAAGGGGTGGCTAGGGAACATTGAATGTTGGATAATCGCTATTGCCATGGCTGATAGCACCAAAAGAACTTTACACAAAGCATAATCTGCAACCAATACATTTATTGTAGATATATCCACTTTTTAAGCTGTCAACAAAGCTCTTTCTACCATGCGCCTTCCCCTTTCTAACAGTGGGTGCACAGATAGTCTGGGGCTTTTAGATGGTTCACCTGAGGAACGATCAGGCAGGAGAATGGCAGCTGTGTGTCTAGGTCAGGCTTCAGAACCCGAGGTGACTCTCAATCTCTGTGAGCTTGCACACTAAATGGGTCAAGTTCAGGCTCTAGCTCATCCATTGCGCCAGGCACAGCCTAGACATACCTGCTTTCAGGTTGCTGTGTAGCTATGGGGTGGCTGGTGACTGATACCTCTGGAAATGGAGCCACCTGGAGGGAGAACAGCAACATCCATGGTCTGTTCCAGCCTACTGCTTCTACCAGCATCACTGCCATTTTTTCTGTGATTTCATGGGTTGACCGACTCCATGACAAACATAACATTGACCAAAGTGACCACTATTTTCCTTTTAGTTTGAGCAACCTCTTCAGTAAGCCTGTCCAGTTAGGAGGTCACAGTGCAGTCAGGATAGTGGAGAAGGGCTGTATTGCAGCATGAGCATTGATGAGAGAATATAATAAGATAGGTAACAAGGCCTCAGCAAGGAGGGGTTGCACAGCAGAGGAGCTGTCTCCTGCTCTAAGGATGTCTTCCTGCTTTCAGGTCTGTGCATCAGAGCCTCACATACACAGAATGTGGACTCCTCCACACTTGTCGTCATTACTGGGCACATTACCTGATGACTGCATTCATCTTTTGAAAATGGGGACACAAAGATCTGGGTCCACTGCCTGTGCAGTTGTTGGAGGAGGCCCGGTCCTCCTCTGAGCCTGTCTTCTCCTGCACCTCTTGTTCCTAATTTACAGTTCTGTGATTCATGGTCAGTGACTCCTCCTTAGCCTCTCTATCTAGAGCTATCTTAAACGATAAGGGGAGAAGGGGTTATGAGGATCGGGCAGGGAGATGGAGCTAAGTTCATGATCAGATCAGCCATGATCTTATTGAATGGCGGAGCAAGCTCGAGGGGCCGTATGGCCTACTCCTGTTCCTATTTCTTATGTTCTTATGTAATTCCCCCCTCATCTGGGTAACTGGACTGCTGCCAGGTAAGTCTGGGAATGGCATAGGGACCAGGTGAACTTTCTGCGGGTTCAGGAGGGGCCGATATCTGTTTGCTGTACTGTTTGTGTGAAGACATGAAGAGGAACAATCATAAGAGCAAATTAAGTTAATATATAAGAACATAAGAACATAAGAATTAGGAACAGGAGTAGACCATCTAGCCCCTCAAGCCTGCTCCACCATTCAATAAGATCATGGCTGATCTGGCCGTGGACTCAGCTCCACTTACCCGCCCTCTCCCCGTAACCCTTAATTCCCTTATTGGTTAAAAATCTATATATCTGTGACTTGAATACATTCAATGAGCTAACCTCAACTGCTTCCTTGGGCAGAGAATTCCACAGATTCACAACCCTCTGGGAGAAGAAATTCCTTCTCAACTTGGTTTTAAATTGGCTCCCCCATATTTTGAGGCTGTGCCCCCTAGTTCTAGTCTCCCCTACCAGTGGAAACAACCTCTCTGCCTCTATCTTGTCTATCCCTTTCATGGTTTTAAATGTTTCTATAAGATCACCCCTCATCCTTCTGAACTCCAACGAGTAAAGACCCAGTCTACTCAATCTATCATCATAAGGTAACCCCCTATCTCCAGAATTAGCCTAGTGAATCGTCTCTGTATCCCCTCCAAAGCCAGTATATCCTTCCTTAAGTAAGGTGACCAAAACTGCACGCAGTACTCCAGGTGCAGCCTCACTAATACCCTATACAGTTGCAGCAGGACCTCCCTGCTTTTGTACTCCATCCCTCTCGCAATGAAGGCCAACATTCCATTCGTCTTCCTGATTACCTGCTGCACCTGCAAACTAACTTTTTGGGATTCATGCACAAGGACCCCGAGGTCCCTCTGCACCTCAGCATGTTGTAATTTCTTCCCATTCAAATAATATTCCCTTTTACTGTTTTTTTTCCCAAGGTGGATGACCTCACACTTTCCGACATTGTATTCCATCTGCCAAACCTTCGCCCATTCGCTTAACCTATCCAAATCTCTTTGCAGCCTCTCTGTGTCCTCTACACAACCCGCTTTCCCACTAATCTTAGTGACATCTGCAAATTTTGTTACACTACACTCTGTCCCCTCTTCCAGGTCATCTATGTATATTGTAAACAGTTGTGGTCCCAGCACCGATCCCTGTGGCACACCACTAACCACCGATTTCCAACCCGAAAAGGACCCATTTATCCCGACTCTGCTTTCTGTTCGCCAGCCAATTCTCTATCCATGCTAATACATTTTCTCTGACTCCGCGTACCTCTATCTTCTGCAGTAACCTTTTGTGTGGCACCTTATCGAATGCCTTTTGGAAATCTAAATACACCACATCCATCGCTACGCCTCTATCCACCATGCTCGTTATATCCTCAAAGAATTCTAGTAAATTAGTTACACATGATTTCCCCTTCATGAATCCATGCTGCGTCTGCTTGATTGCACTATTCCTAGCTAGATGTCCCGCTATTTCTTCCTTAATGATAGTTTCAAGCATTTTCCCCACTACAGATGTTAAACTAACCGGCCTATAGTTACCTGCCTTTTGTCTGCCCCCTTTTTTAAACAGAGGCGTTACATTAGCTGCTTTCCACTCCGCTGGTACCTCCCCAGAGTCCAGAGAATTTTGGTAGATTATAACGAATGCGTCTGCTATAACTTCCGCCATCTCTTTTAATACCCTGGGATGCATTTCATCAGGACCAGGGGACTTGTCTACCTTGAGTCCCATTAGCCTGTCCAGCACTACCCCCCTAGTGATAGTGATTGTCTCAAGGTCCTCCCTTCCCACATTCCTGTGACCAGCAATTTTTGGCATGGTTTTTGTGTCTTCCACTGTGAAGTCCGAAGCAAAATAATTGTTTAAGGTCTCAGCCATTTCCACATTTCCCATTATTAAATCCCCCTTCTCATCTTCTGAGGGACCAATATTTATTTTAGTCACTCTTTTCCATTTTATATATCTGTAAAAGCTTTTACTATCTGTTTTTATGTTTTGCGCAAGTTTACCTTAGTAATCTATCTTTCCTTTCTTTATTGCTTTCTTAGTCATTCTTTGCTGTTGTTTAAAATTTTCCCAATCCTCTAGTTTCCCACTAACCTTGGCCACCTTATACGCATTGGTCTTTGATTTGATACTCTCCTTTTTTTCCTTGGTTATCCACGGCTGGTTATCCCTTCTCTTACCGCCCTTCTTTTTCACTGGAATATATTTTTGTTGCGCACTATGAAAGAGCTCCTTAAAAGTCCTCCACTGTCCCTCAATTGTGCTACCGTTTAGTCTGTGTTTCCAGTCTACTTTAGCCAACTCTGCCCTCATCCCACTGTAGTCCCCTTTGTTTAAGCATAGTACGCTCGTTTCTGACACAACTTCCTCACCCTCAATCTGTATTACAAATTCAACCATACTGTGATCACTCATTCCAAGTGGATCTTTTACTAGGAGATCGTTTATTTTTCCTGTCTCATTACAAAGGACCAGATCTAAGATCGCTTGCTCCCTTGTAGGTTCTGTTACATACTGTTCTAAGAAACAATCCCGTATCCATTCTATGAATTCCTCCTCCAGGCTACCCTGTGCGATTTGATTTGACCAATCGATATGTAGGTTAAAATCCCCCATGACTACTGCCGTTCCTTTTTCACATGCCTCCATTATTCCCTTGATTATTGCCTGCCCCACCGTGAAGTTATTATTTGGGGGCCTATAAACTACGCCCACCAGTGACTTTTTCCCCTTACTATCTCTAATCTCCACCCACAATGATTCAACATTTTGTTCATTAGAGCCAATATCGTCTCTCACAACTGCCCTGATATCATCCTTTATTAACAGAGCTACCCCACCTCCTTTCCCTTCTTGTCTATCTTTCCGAATTGTCAGATATCCCTGTATGTTTAATTCCCAGTCTTGGCCACCCTGCAACCATGTTTCTGTAATGGCCACCAAATCATACCCATTTGTAATGATTTGTGCCGTCAACTCATTTACTTTATTTCGAATGCTGCGTGCATTTAGGTAGAGTGTTTTAATCCTAGTTTTTAAACCATGATTTTTAGTTTTGACCCCTCCTGCAGCCCCTTTATATTCAGTGGCCCTTTTTGTTTTTTGCCTTGGGTTTCTCTGCCCTCCACTTTTACTCATCTCCTTTCTGTCTTTTGCTTTTGTCTCCTTTTTGTTTCCCTCTGTCTCCCTGCATTGGTTCCCATCCCCCAGCCATATTAGTTTAACTCCTCCCCAACCTCATTAGCAAACACTCCCCCTCGGACATTGGTTCCGGTCCTGCCCAGCTGCAGACCGTCGGGTACTGGACGGTCTGCGTATACATATACATGTAAATCACCACATTCATCCAAGAAGGAAAGCTATCAAATTTGATACCATCAATGACAATGACTAGGATTGGAAGGCTAGGAAGGTAAAAGAACAATGAATCCTTAGTCCACTTTATCATTGTCATGTATCTTACATTATTATATATAATTGTATCCTAACATGCTATACATGACTGTAATAAGATATGACCTGTAACCACCAGCATACCTTCCCACCAGGGGTGCACTTGCAAGAGAAAGGTATATAAGGACAGGTCTCAGGCAAGTGCAGCATTCCAGAGCTGTGAAATAAATGTGCAGGTCCAGAGTGACCTTGACTTCACTACATGCCTCGTGTGAATCTGTACTGAGGGGACAGGACTTTACAACATCTCCGACACCTTTCTCAACTTATGTTGTTGCAACTCTATTGCTTGTTCCTCAAATGGATCCACTATTATAGCAGGTCCTGTTTTGGTAGTATTGCGATGCCTTCTGTTAAAATCCATTTTTTCCTAATTAGGCATAGGGAACTGCCATTACAAGTTGCAGCATCAAGCCACCCTGTGACATTGGCTGAGGCAACTTGTTATGTCGTAAAAATTGGAATAGACTTGATATTTACAGGGATGCGGGGAGGGTGCATGGGAGGCTGAAGAATCCAACAAGGCCACGGACATGCAGGTCCTGCCGAACTTAATCTCATTGTCATTTGTTGCATTCATTTCCCGTCGGGCCTCCGGTCAAATGGACAGCCTGGTTGACAGCTGACAGCTGGGAGGTGAAACCAGCGGTAGGAGGCCATAGCTGGAGGTGGTCCCTGGCAATCAGGAAGGGGGAAAGTTGGCCATCGGGGTGGGGGTGAGAGACAGGCTGCAATCTACAGGAGGGAAGTCCAATGCTTCCTTGAGGAGCCTTCCTGCTTCTCCTGGCCCACAAAGAGTGCTGAGAAAGGCAACTTTCACCTCGCTTTCACTGTTGGGTTTCTCGACCGCTGAGAAATCTCCGCAGCAGCATTGAATATTAAATCAGCTTTCCAATTGCAGTGTGGGAGCCTGATTTAAATATGTTAATGAAGTGCCCCGCATCTCCACAGTGGGACACTCGGACACCCAGATATCCACTATCTTAAAACCGGTAACAGGCGTGTGTGCAGCGGATTAGGGTCACGTTTCGCACATTTGATCCTTGATCCTCTCTTGCCCTTTGTGGGGGGATTAACATAGAGGCCAATGAGTTGAAGTTACTACTGACTTAATGTTCTTTCCTGCAATAGATCCATTCAAGTATTATTGTTGAGTGCATGTAGAAATATGCAGAAACTCTGCCAGGTTACATTCTAAAATTTGAATGAGCAAATAACTTTGCATGATAGCAGACCCTCTTACCAAGAGGCTCACAAACAGCTTTATATATGTGTAAAGGGTCACACTTACTTTCCCCTACTGGTGAGGCCATTATATTTATGTCGGCATTACATCCATGTCCTTCGGACAGTGCTCAGACACCCCTTGCCATTCTCTGCATGTCTCAGCCTTCAGGAACTTCTTTTCTTAGCGAGAAAACAGGGCCTCCCTCATTTTCTCGACTTCCTGCAACAGCTTCATCATCAAAACAGGGTGTCCTTACATGACCAGCCCTCCAAAATACCATATTGCTAATGCAGCCACAAAATCTTCCTCCTTGGCACTTTCACTTTAAAAATGATCTGTTGGCAGAAATAACTTCTCGAAAACATTCCAGGATATTTGGCTGTAAGGTACGGGCTTTAAAAATGTTCCAACTTTGCTCAAGCTCCATAGGCATTCCCAAAGTCCCAAGTTGCACCTTTTAAAGAGCCACAGCCTGAAGCAGTACAGCAATTTCCCGTGCCTTCATGATTCTGCCCAAAAGAATTCGCCTCCACTATTTACATTAGCCCCAACAAAAAACTGGGGCACTAAAGCTTGATATTGTGCACAGTGCTCGTCTGGTGTGCTGTTCACATGTTGTGCTCCCCAGCATGGGCACCAAGAAAATCAGCTTTCATATAATTACTTTGTTTTTCGAGTAGGATGCAAGTATATGGATGAGATATGATGAGGACCTGTGAGATGCTACTTATATCCCCAAACCTGTAATTCAGGAATGACAAAGTCAGCAGTGAATTCTAGCCAGAGCTTCAAGCAGGATACAAATTGTATTTTTTGGCTTCCCATCACATATCTTGCTGACATTATCTATTAGTAAATAATTAAGGGCCTCTCTCAGCATGCTGCATTGCAAAATGATGGGATTTGGGCCTCTGCCCACAGTTTTCCACATGGTAAATTCTAGATCTCAACTGTGCCAGCATGAGCATTTGCTGAGAGGTTCTTTCCTTTTTGATATGGAAGCTGAGATAGTCCTGTCTCTCTTGTTGTGTTGCTGAATTGCAAGAAGAGGAAAGCAAGCAGCATCAAGTCTCAGTTTACCAGTTGGATGGACTATAAGTGGAGATACATGGAATATTAATCCTGCCTCATGGCACTGGTAAGGGGAAGGTGGATCAAAAGTGGCCATTTTATGAGTATCATTGGGTTACTGAGCTAATATTAGCATGCAGAACTGGACTACATATAGTAAATTAGATTTGTGGTTTGATCCATAATCTGAGCTGAGCTAACCAATCTCAGCAGAGATATTAGATTGGCATTGGTGCTCCCTGGACAAGTCAACCAGGCGCCTGTTCCTGATTGTTCTCCATTAACCTTTGTTGGACAGTTATATCAATGTCAGGTGAACACAGGCTTGGAGTCAGATGTGAGAGCAGAGTGTCCATGGGGGGGTGGGGTGGAGGTGGGGCACGTCCCATTGGATGTGCCGGCCCAGGACCCTCGTCACAGACACCGGCAAGGTTTTCAGGGTCAGCAAGAGGTCCAGTCATTAACATGGCAATGAAGGGTTCCCATGCCACTAGGAGTGCATCTTGAACACCCTCATCCCCCAGAAGGCCCAGAATTCCGGCTATAGTCAGCCACTTGGGGAAGATGCCAAACTAACCGAACAAAAAATTTGCTTCCCATCAAGTTTCAAAGATCTTCAAGGGTCCATGGCACTTCCTGAACTGTGAAATTTGGCCCTGACATATTCCCCACATTTTATTAAACTGCTTGCACTTAGTGCCTAAGTATACATCAGAAGAATTGACATTGGGAAAGTAATTGGATGGCTCCGAGTGTCCTTAGAAACACAGAAACATAGAAAATAGGTGCAGGAATAGGCCATCCGGCCATTCGAGCCTGCAACACCAATCAATATGATCATGGCTGATCATGCACTTCAGTACTGCATTTCTGCTTTCTCTCCATACCCCTTGATCCCTTTAGCCGTAAGGGCCACATCTAACTCCCTTTTGAATATATCTAATGAACTGGCCTCAACTTTAGTGGCAGAGAATTCCACAGGTTCACAACGCTCTGAGTGAAAAAGTTTCTCCTCATCTCGGTCCTAAATGGCTTACCCCTTATCCTTAGACTGTGACCCCTGGTTCTGGACTTCCCCAATATCGGGAACATTCTTCCTGCATCGAACCTGTCCAATCTCGTCAGAATTTTACATGTTTCTATGCAATGCCCTCACATTATTCTAAATTCCAGTGAATATAAGCCTAGTCGATTTAATCTTTCTTCATATGTCAGTCCTGCCATCCTGGCAATCAGTCTGGTGAACCTTCGCTGTACTCCCTCAAGAGCAAGAATGTCCTTCCTCACATTACGAGACCAAAACTGTACACAATATTCAAGGTGTGGCCTCACCAAGGCCTTGTACAACTGTAGTAAGACCTCCCTGCTCTTATACTCAAATCCTCTCGCTATGAAGGCCAACATGCCATTTGTTTTCTTCAACGCCTGCTGTACCTGCATGCCAACTTTCAATGACTGATGTACCATGACACCCAGGTCTTATTGCACCTCCCCTTTTACTAATCTGTCACCATTCAGATAATAATCTGCCTTCCTGTTTTTGCCACCAAAGTGGATAACCTCACATTTATCTACATTATACTGCATCTGCCATGTATTTGCCCACTACCTAACCTGTCCAAGTCACCCTGCAGCCTCTTAGCATCCTCCTCACAGCTCACACTGTCACACAGCTTAGTGTCATCTGCAAACTTGAAGATATTACATTCAATTCCTTCATCTAAATCATTAATGTATATTGTAAATAGCTGGGGTCCCAGCACAGAATCTTGCGGTAGCCCACTAGTCACTGCCTGCCATTCTGATAAAGACCCGTTTATTACTACTCTTTGCTTCCTGTCTGCCAACCAGTTCTCTAGCGACGTCAGTACATTACCCCCAATACCATGTGCTTTAATTTTGCATACTAATCTCTTGCGTGGACCTTGTCAAAAGCCTTTTGAAAGTTTAAATACACCGCATCCACTGGCTCCTCCTTGTCCACTCTACTAGTTACATCCTCAAAAAATTCCAGATTTGTCAAACATGATTTCCCTTTCATAAATCCATGCTGACTTGGACTGATCCTGTTACTGCTTTCCAAATGCGCTGCTATTACATCTTTAATAATTGATTCCAACATTTTCCCCACTACTGATGGCAGGCTAACTGGTCTATAATTCCCTGTTTTCTCTCTCCCTCCTTTTTTAAAAAGTGGAGTTACATTAGTTACCCTCCAATCCATAGGAACTGATCCAGAGTCTATAGAATGTTGGAAAATGACTGTCAATGCATCCACTATTTCTAGGGCCACTTCCTTAAGTATTCTGGATGCAGACTATCAGGCCCTGGGGATTTATTGGCCTTCAATCCCATCAATTTTACTAACACAATTTGCTGACTAATAAGGATTTTCTTTAGTTTCTCCTTCTCGCTCGACCCTTGGTCCCCTAGTATTTCCGGAAGGTTATTTGTGTCTTCCTTAGTGAAGTCAGAACCAATGTATTTGTTCAATTGGTCTGCCATTTCTTTGTTCCTCATTATAAATTTGATTGATTCTGACTGTAAGAGACCTACGTTTGTCTTCACTAATCTTTTTCTCTTCACTTATCTATGGAAGCTTTTGCAGTCAGTTTTTATATTCCCTGCAAGCTTACTCTCATATTCTATTTTCCCCCTCTTAATTAAACCCTTTGTCCTCCTCTGCTGAATTCTAAATTTCTCCCAGTCCTCAGGTTTGATGCTTTTTTTGGCCAATTTATATGCATCTTCCTTGGATTTAACACTGTCCCTAATTTCCCTTGTAAGCCACGGTTGAGCCATCTTCCCCGTTTTATTTTTACGCCCGACAGGGATGTACAATTGTTGAAGTTCATCCATGTGATCTTTAACTATCTGCCATTGCCTATCCACTGTCAACCCTTTTAGTATCATTCGCCAGTCTATCCTAGCCAATTCACGTCTCATACCGTCGAAGTCACCTTTCTTTAAATTCAGGACTCTAGTCTCTGAATTAAATGTGTCACTCTCCATCTTAATGAAGAATTCTACCATATTATGGTCATTCTTCCTCAAGGAGCCTCGTCCAACAAGATTGCTAATTAATCCTCTCTCATTACACAACACCCAGTCTAGGATGGCCAGCTCTCTAGTTGGTTCCTCGAAATATTGGTCTAGAAAACTATCCCTTATACACACCAGGAAATCCTCCTCCATCGTATTGCTACTAGTTTGTTTAGCCCAATCTATATGTAGTTTAAAGTCACCCATGATAACTGCTGTACCTTTATTGCATGCATCCCTAATTTCCTGTTTGATGCCATCCCCAACCTCACTAATAATGTTTGGTGGTCTGTACACAGCTCCCTCTAGCGTTTTCTGTCCTTTCATGTTCCGCAGCTCTATCCATACAGACTCCACCTCATCCACACTGATAACCTTCCTTACTATTGCGTTAATCCCCTCTTTAACCAGCAACGCTACCCCAACTCCTTTTCCTTTCAGTCTATCTTTCCTGAATATTGAATACCCTTGGATGTTGAGTTCCCAGCCTTGGTCACCCTGGAGTCATGTTTCCGTTATTCCAATTACATCATATCCGTTAACAGCTATCTGCGCAGTTAATTCATCCACCTTATTACGAATGCTCCTCGCAATGAGACACAGAGCCTTCAGGCTTGTTTTTTAAAAATTTTTTCTCCTTTTACAATTATGTTGTAATGTGGTCCTTTTTAATTTTTGCCTTTGATTTTTCTGCGCTCCACTTCTACTTTTCTCCTTTATACCTTTTGCATCTGACCCCATTTTACTTCCCTCTGTCTCCCTGCGTAGGCTCCCATCCCCCTGCCTATTAGTTTAAATCCTCCCCAACAGCACTAGCAAACACTCCCCCTAGGACATCGGTTCCAGTCCTGTCCAGGTGCAGACCATCCGGTTTGTACTGGTCCCACCTCCCGCAGAACCAGAACCGGTTCCAATGTCCCAGGCATTTGAATCCCTCCCTCTTGCACCATTCCTCAAACTATGTATTCTTCCTAACTATCCTGCTATTTCTACTTTGAGTAGCACACGGCACTGGTGGCAATCCTGAGATTACTTTGAGGTCCTACTTTTTAATTTAACTCCTAGCTCCCTAAATTCAGCTTGTAGAACCTTATCCCGCTTTTTAGCGATATCTTTGATATCTATATGCACCACGACAACTGGCTGTTCACCCTCCCCCTCCAGAATGCCCTACAGCTGCTCCGAGACATCCTTGACCCTTGCACCAGGGAGGCAACATACAATCCTGGAGTCTCGATTGCGGCCGCAGAAACGCCTATCTATTCCCATTACAACAGAATCCCCTACCACTATAGCACTCCCACACTTTTACCTGCCCTCCTGCACAGCAGAACCACCCATGGTGCCATGAACTTGGCTGCTGCTGCCCTCTCCTGATGAGCCATCTCCCCCAACAGTACCCAAGATGGTATATCTGTTTTGGAGGGAGATGACCGCAGGGGATCCCTGCACTACCTTTGTTCCACTGCTCTTCCTGATGGTCACACATTCCCCATTTGCCTGTGCAACCTTTACCTGCTGTGTGAGCAACTCACTAAACGTGCTATTCATGACATCCTCAGCATCGCAGATGCTCCAGAGTGAGTCCATGCGCAGCTCCAGTGCTGCAATGCAGTCTGTCAGGAGCTGCAGCTGGATACACTTCCTGCACACATAGTAGTCAGGGACACTGGAAGCGTCCCTGATTTCCCACATAGCACAGGAGGAGCATGACACGGGTCTGGGCTCTCCTGCCATGACTTAATCTGTAAATTACTTAATTTGGCAACAATGACAAGGTTTCTTACTGCTAAGAATACGAAAAAAGATAAAGAAAAAGAAAACTACTCACCACTCAACCAGCCAATCACTTATCCTTTTGGCTGTGACGTCATACTTCGATTACTTTTTACTTCTTTCTTGCTTTTGACCCAGCTGCAGCTGCAGCTAGCTCCTCCTCCGGCCGCTGCTCCTCGACTGCCGCCGACCCCAGACTACCCACTGGGCCTATAAAGGCCGCCGCTGCTCCTTGGTGCAGTACCCAGCAAGAGATCAGAGGGAAGTAAGGGAGAATTTTAAATCCTGGGCGGAACGACTGCCTAGATGTGCTGCGCGAGGCCAGATCTATTTTAACGGTCGAACCTCATTTAAGTGCAGTAGGTGAGCTGCACGCCCGAAATGGGCATCCAGAGGGAACTCACCAGGTTCTGCTGGTGAAGATCAGGCAGCCCTGAGTCATTGGGCAGGGTTCAGGAGGTTTCACGAACAGAGTGATAAATGTACTGCTTTCATCTTAACTCCCATTCAACCCAGTTTCTAGAACATAAGAACATAAGAACATAAGAATTAGGAATAGAAGTAGGCCATCTAGCCCCTCGAGCCTGCTCCGCCATTCAACAAGATCATGGCTGATCTGACCATGGACTCAGCTCTACTTACCTGCCCGCTCCCCGTAACCCTTAATTCCCTTATTGGTTAAAAATCTATCTATCTGTGATTTGAATACATTCAATGAACTAGCCTCAACTGCTTCTTTGGGCAGAGAATTCCATAGATTCACAACCCTCTGGGAGAAGAAATTCCTTCTCAACTCAGTTTTAAATTGGCTCCCCCGTATTTTGAGGCTATGCCCCCTAGTTCTAGTCTCCCCGACCAGTGGAAACAACTCTCTGCCTTTATCTTGTCTATCCCTTTCATTATTTAAAATGTTTCTAGAAGATCACCCCTCATCCTTTTGAACTCCAGCGAGTAAAGACCCAGTCTACTCAATCTATCATCATAAGGTAACCCCCTCATCTCCGGAATCAGCCCAGTGAATCGTCTCTGTACCCACTTCAAAGCTAGTATATCCTTCCTTAAGTAAGGTGACCAAAACTGCAAGCAGTACCCTAGGTGCGGCCTCACCAGTGAGATTCCCTCTCGCAATGAAGGCCAACATTCCATTCGCATTCCTGATTACCTGCTGCAACTGCAAACTAACTTTTTGGGATTCATGCACAAGGACCCCCAGGTCCCTCTGCACCTCAGCATGTTGTAATTTCTCCCCATTCAAATAATATTCCCTTTAACTGTTTTTTTTTCCCAGGTGGATGACCTCACATTTTCCGACATTGTATTCCATCTGCCAAACCTGAGCCCATTCGCTTAACCTATCCAAATCTCTTTGCAGCCTCTCTGTGTCCTCTACACAACCCGCTTTCCCACTAATTTTTGTGTCATCTGCAAATTTTGTTACACTACACTCTGTCTCCTCTTCCAGGTCATCTATGTATATTGTAAAAGTTGTGGTCCCAGCACTGATAACTGTGGCACACCACTAACCACCGATTTCCAACCCGAAAAGGACCCATTTATCCCAACTCTCTGCTTTCTGTTAGCCAGCCAATTCTCTATCCATGCTAATACATTTCCTCTGACTTCGCGTAACTTTATCTCCTGCAGTAACCTTTTCTGTGGCACCTTATCGAATGCCTTTTGGAAATCTTAATACACCACATCCATCGGTACACCTCTATCCACCATGCTCGTTATGTCCTCAAGAGTTCCAATAAATTAATTAAACATGATTTCCCCTTCATGAATCCATGTTGCGTCTGCTTGATTGCACGATTCCTATCTAGATGTCCCGCTATTTCTTCCTTAATGATAGCTTCAAGCATTTTCCCCACTACAGATGTTAAACTAACCGGCCTATAGTTACCTGTCTTTTGTCTGCCCCCTTTTTTAAACAGAGGCGTTACATTAGCTGCTTTCCAATCGGCTGGTACCTCCCCAGAGTCCAGAGAATTTTGGTAGATTATAACGAATGCATCTGTTATAACTTCCACCATCTCTTTTAATACCCTGGGATGCATTTCATCAGGACCAGGGAATTTGTCTACCTTGAGTCACATTAGCCTGTCCAGCACTACCCCCCTAGTGATAATGATTATCTCAAGGTCCTCCCTTCCCACATTCCCGTGACCAGCAATTTTTGGCATGGTTTTCGTGTCTTCCACTGTGAAGACCGAAGCAAAATAATTGTTTACGGTCTCAGCCATTTCCACATTTCCCATTATTAAATCCCCCTTCTCATCTTCTAAGGGACCAACATTTACTTCAGTCACTCTTTTCCATTTTATATATCGGTAAAAGCTTTTACTACCTGTTTTTATGTTTTGCGCAAATTTACTTTCGTAATCTATCTTTTCTTTCTTTATTGCATTCTTCGTCATTCTTCGCTGTCATTTAAAATATTCCCAATCTTCTAGTTTCCCACTAACCTTGGCCACCTTATACGCATTGGTTTTTAATTTGATACTCTCTTTTATTTCCTTGGTTATCCACGGCTGGTTATCCCTTCTCTTACCGCCCTTGTTTTTCACTGGAATATATTTTTGTTGAGCACTATGGAAGAGCTCCTTAAAAGTCTTACACTGTCCCTCAATTGTGCCACCGTTTAGTCTGTGTTTCCAGTCTACTTTAGCCAACTCTGCCCTCATCCCATTGTAGTCCCCTTTGTTTAAGCATAGTACGCTCGTTTGAGACACTACTTCCTCACCCTCAATCTGTATTACAAATTCAACCATACTGTGATCACTCATTCCGAGAGGATCTTTTACTAGGAGATCGTTTATTATTCCTGTCTCATTACACAGGACCAGATCTAAGATAGCTTGCTCCCTTGTAGGTTCTGTAACATACTGTTCTAAGAAATAATCCCGTATGATTTCTATGAATTCCTCCTCAAGGCTACCCCATGCGATTTGATTTGACCAATCGATATGTAGGTTAAAATCCCCCATGATTATTGCCGTTCCTTTTTCACATGCCTCCATTACTCCCTTGATTATTTCCCGCCCCACCGTGAAGTTAATTTTTGGGGGCCTATAAACTACGCCCACCAGTGACTTTTTCCCCTTACTATCTCTAATCTCCACCCACAATGATTCAACATTTTGTTCATTAGAGCCAATATCGTCTCTCACAACTGCCCTGATATCATCCTTTATTAACAGAGCTACCCTACCTCCCTTCCCTTCTTGTCTATCTTTCCAAATCATCAGATACCCCTGTATGTTTAATTCCCAGTCTTGGCCACCCTGCAACCACGTTTCTGTAAGGGCCACCAAATCATACCCATTTGTAATGATTTGTGCCGTCAACTCATTTACTTTATTTTGAAAGCTGCGTGCATTTTGGTAGAGTGTTTTAATACTAGTTTTTAAACCATGATTTTTAGTTTTGACCCCTCCTGCAGCCCCTTTATATTCATACATATTGTCCCTTCCTATCACCTTGTGGTTTACACTTACCCCAGTGCTACTCTGCTCTGTTGCCTCCTGCCTTTTGCATTCTTTCTTGGGGTCCTGTTCATCTGAGCTCTCACCCATTCTAACTAGCTCAGAGCCTTCTCCTGGGTTCTGAATACTCCTTGCATTGAGGCACCGAGCTTTCATGCTTGCCTTTTTATTACACTTTGACCCTTTTGAATTTTGCTGTACAGTGGCCCTTTTTGTTTTTTGCCTTGGGTTTCTCTGCCCTCCACTTTTACTCATCTCCTTTCTGTCTTTTGCTTTTGTCTCCTTTTTGTTTCCCTCTGTCTCCCTGCATTGGTTCCCATTCCCCTGCCATATTAGTTTAACTCCTCCCCAACAGCACTAGCAAACCTCCCCCTAGGACATTAGTTCCGGTCCTGCCCAAGTGCAGACCGTCCAGTTTGTACTGGTCCCACCTCCCCCAGAACCGGTTCCAATGCCCCAGGAATTTGAATCCCTCCCTGCTGCACCACTGCTCAAGCCACATATTCATCTGAGCTATCCTGCGATTTCTACTCTGACTAGCACGTGGCACTGGTAGCAATCCCGAGATTACTACTTTTGAGGTCCTACATTTGAGCTCCTAGCTCCTTAAATTTGTCTCGTAGGACCTCATCCCTTTTTTTACCAATATCGTTGGTACCAATGTGCACCACGACAACTGGCTGTTCACCCTCCCTTTTCAGAATGTCCTGCACCCGCTCCGAGACATCCTTGACCCTTGCACCAGGGAGGCAACATACCATCCTGGAATCTCGGTTGCGGTCACAGAAAAGCTTATCTATTCCCCTTAAAATTGAATCCCCTATCACTATCGCTCGCCCACTCTTTTTCCTGCCCTCCTGTGCAGCAGAGCCAGCCATGGTGCCATGAACTTGGCTGCTGCTGCCCTCCCCTGATGAGTCATCCCCCTCAACAGCACTCAAAGCGGTGTATCTGTTTTGCAGGGAATGGCCGCAGGGGACCCCTGCACCACCTTCCTTGCACTGCTCTTCCTGCTGGTCTTCCATTCCCTATCTGGCTGTGGACCTTTCACCTGCGGTAAGAGCAACTCGCTACACGTGCTACTCATGTCATTCTCAGCATTGTGGATGCTCCAGATTAAATCCACCCTCAGCTCCAATTCCGCAACGCGGACCGTCAGGAGCTGGAGGCGGATACACTTTCGGCACACGTAGTCGTCAGTTCCCACATGGTACAGGAGGAACATATCACGTGACTGAGCTCTCCTGCCATGACTTAACCCTTAGATACACTTAAATTGGCAACAACAATGCTAAAGTTTACTCACTGTTATAGAAGAGAAAAAAGAAAAACTACTCACCAATCAGCAGCCAATCACTTACCCCCTTGGCTGTGACGTCACCTTTCTGTTTCTTTCTACTTCATTTTTGCCTTCTCCCTGTTGCTGTACAAGCTCGCCTCTCCACGTACCTCCTCGACGCTGGGCTCCGGACTCCCTGCTGTGCCTTTGTAGGCTGTGCCAGGGAAAAATGAAAATAATGAATGTTAAATGTAAAGTTTGAGTTGAGATGGGCTCTAAACTAATGCATGGATATCAATGGATATCAGTGGATATGTAATGTTTTTCTTCCTTCAATCACAACTGTTGTCAACCACAATATTTTCATCAAATAGGCAATTTCATGGAGATGATGCCAATTCATGTGGTATAAATTTATGCATCAGTTATGGACATGGATTTGAGAATAGGAACCTTAGATTGCAAGATGTTCAGATATTTTAATTGTCTGTCACCAGAGTGGGAATTATCTATAACAGGAAATTATCTTCACAATTGGATCACAACATCTTGTAAAAGCTGCTGCACCTCAGTTTCAAAAATCAGATGCAGCAAAAAAAGTGATCAGAAGAACAAAATGACCTTTCAGTTTACCCATAATAATTATTCTCCAACCCCCCTGTCACAGCTTTATTTTCCGACATTATGATGTTGTTGTTTTCTCTAGCAGCAGGTTAATGATATACAATGCCACTGCTACAGTTAATGTGATGTGAATTTAAAGATAGAGCTAATTATTCAACAGCATATTGGAAATCTAAAGGTAGAGTAGTTTCTATATCCACCATCTATTTGTCTCTGAACTTATGGTGTCTAAGTGACAGTTATGATTTATTTTGTCCTAAATTATTTTGTCCACTTAACAATTTCTAATATAGTATTTGAAAACTGAACAGCCAGCTCCTCTGATAGATTAAACTTTAATACTATTTTCAGAAACTCTGGAAAAATCACCAAAAGATTTATTAAAGTCTTTTGGAGAAGTTTGATTGTATTTAGGTATATTTCCAAGTAAACAGGCACTTGAACCAGCTCAAAAAATTATCCCAGTGAATATAGGACATTAATCCTGCAAAATTATAGCACATGAGATAGAGTTACATAAGAATTAGGAACAGGAGTAGCCCATCTAGCCCCTCGAGCCTGCTCCGCCATTCAACAAGATCATGGCTGATCTGGCCGTGGACTCAGCTCCACTTACCCGTCTGCTCCCTATAACCCTTAATTTCCTTATTGGTTAAAAATCTATCTATCTGTGACTTGAATACATTCAATGAGCTAGCCTGAACTGCTTCCTTGGGCAGAGAATTCCACAGATTCAGAACCCTCTGGGAGAAGAAATTCCTTCTCAACTCGGTTTTAAATTGGCTCCTCCGTATTTTGAGGCTGTGCCCCCTAGTTCTAGTCTCCCCGACCAGTGGAAACAACCTCTCTGCCACTATTTTGTCTATCCCTTTCATGATTTCAAATGTTTCTATAAGATCACCCCTCATCCTTCTGAACTCCAACGAGTAAAGACCCAGTCTACTCAATCTATCATCATAAGGTAACCCCCTCAGCTCCGGAATCAGCCAAGTGAATCGTCTCTGTACCCCCTCCAAGGCTAGTATATCCTTCCTTAAGTAAGGTGACCAAAACTGCACGCAGTACTCTAGGTGCGGCCTCACCAATACCCTATACAGCTGCAGAACGACCTCCCTGCTTTTGTACTCCATCCCTCTCGCAATGAAGGCCAACATTCCATTCGCCTTCCTAATTACCTGCTGCACCTGCAAACTAACTTTTTGGGATTCATGCATAAGGACCCCCAGGTCCCTCTGCACCGCAACATGTTGTAATTTCTCCCTATTCAAATAATAATCTCTTTTACTGTTTTTTTTCCCAAGGTGGATGACCTCACACTTTCCGACATTGTATTCCATCTACCAAACCTTAGACCATTCACTTAACCTATCTAAATCTCTTTGCAGCCTCTTTGTGTCCTCTACACAACCCGCTTTCCCACTAATTTTTGTGTCATCTGCAAATTTTGTTGCACTACACTCTGCCCCCTCTTCCAGGTCATCTATGTATATTGTAAACAGTTGTGGTCCCAGCACCGATCCCTGTGGCACACCACTAACCACCGATTTCCAACCCGAAAAGGACCCATTTATCCCGACTCTCTGCTTTCTGTTAGCCAGCCAATTCTCTATCCATGCTAATACATTTCCTCTGACTCCGCGTACCTTTATCTTCTGCAGTAACCTTTTCTGTGGCACCTTATCGAATGCCTTTTGAAAATCTAAATACACCACATCCATCGGTACACCTCTATCCACCATGCTCGTTATATCCTCAAAGAATTCCAGTAAATTAGTTAAACATGATTTCCCCTTCATGAATCCATGCTGCGTCTGCTTGATTGCACTATTCCTATCTAGATGTCCCGCTATTTCTTCCTTAATGATAGTTTCAAGCATTTACCCCACTACAGATGTTAAACTAACCGGCCTATAGTTACCTGCCTTTTGTTTGCCCCCTTTTTTAAACAGAGGCGTTACATTAGCTGCTTTCCAATTCGCTGGTACCTCCCCAGAGCCCAGAGAATTTTGGTAGATTATAACGAATGCATCTGTTATAACTTCCGCCATCTCTTTTAATACCCTGGGATGCATTTCATCAGGACCAGGGGATTTGTCTACCTTGAGTCCCATTAGCCTGTCCAGCACTACCCCCCTAGTGATAGTGATTGTCTCAAGGTCCTCCCTTCCCACATTCCTGTGACCAGCAATTTGTGGCATGGTTTTTGTGTCTTCCACTGTGAAGACCGAAGCAAAATAATTGTTTAAGGTCTCAGCCATTTCCACTTTTCCCATTATTAAATCCCCCTTCTCATCTTCTAAGCGACCAACATTTACTTTAGTCACTCTTTTCCATTTTATATATCTGTAAAAGCTTTTACTATCCGTTTTTATGTTTTGCGCAAGTTTACCTTCGTAATCTATCTTTCCTTTCTTTATTGCTTTCTTAGTCATTCTTTGCTGTCGTTTAAAATTTTCCCAATCTTCTATTTTCCCACTCACCTTGGCCACCTTATACGCATTGGTTTTTAATTTGATACTCTCCTTTATTTCCTTGGTTATCCACGACTGGTTATCCCTTCTCTTACTGCCCTTCTTTTTCACTGGAATATATTTTTGTTGAGCACTATGAAAGAGCTCCTTAAAAGTTCTCCACTGTTCCTCAATTGTGTCACCGTTTAGTCTGTGTTTCCAGTCTACTTTAGCCAACTCTGCCCTCATCCCACTGTAGTCCCCTTTGTTTAAGCATAGTACGCTCGTTTGAGACACTACTTCCTCACCCTCAATCTGTATTACAAATTCAACCATACTGTGATCACTCATTCCGAGAGGATCTTTTACGAGGAGATTGTTTATTATTCCTGTCTCATTACACATGACTAGATCTAAGATAGCTTGCTCCCTTGTAGGTTCTGTAACATACTGTTCTAAGAAACAATCCCATATGCATTCTATGAATTCCTCCTCCAGGCTACCCCGTGCGATTTGATTTGACCAATCGATATGTAGGTTAAAATCCCCCATGATTACTGCCGTTCCTTTTTCACATGCCTCCATTATTCCCTTGATTATTGCCCGCCCCACCGTGATGTTATTATTTGGGGGCCTATAAACTACGCCCACCAGTGACTTTTTCCCCTTACTATCTCTAATCTCCACCCACGATGATTCAACATTGTGTTCATTAGAGCCAATATCATCTCTCACAACTGCCCTGATATCATCCTTTATTAACAGAGCTACCCCACCTCCTTTCCCTTCTTGTCTATCTTTCCGAATTGTCAGATACCCCTGTATGTTTAATTCCCAGTCTTGGCCACCCTGCAACCACGTTTCTGTAATGGCCACCAAATCATACCCATTTGTAATGATTTGTGCTGTCAACTCATTTACTTTATTTCGAATGCTGCATGCATTTAGGTAGAGTGTTTTAATACTAGTTTTTAAACCATGATTTTTAGTTTTGACCCCCCTTGCTGCCCCTTTATATTCAGTCGCCCTTTTTGTTTTTTGCCTTGGGTTTCTCTTCCCTCCACTATTACTCATCTCCTTTCTGTCTTTTGCTTTTGTCTCCTTTTTGTTTCCCTCTGTCTCCCTGCATTGGTTCCCATCCCCCTGCCATATTAGTTTAACTCCTCCCCAACAGCACTAGCAAACACTCCCCCTAGGACATTGGTTCTGGTCCTGCCTTAGTGCAGACCGTCCGGTTTGTACTGGTCCAGGGTTCTGGATTTAAGGAAAAGATAAAACAATGTTGTCGACAAATCATTGTATGTATTTTAAATTCTGGGTACTTGTTCGAATTTCAACCTACACATCAAGAGGTCAAGCCGACATAATCTACTCTGAAAGTAATAAGAACAATGGCTAGAAATTACTGTTGGTGTCATCACTAATTAATATCTCTGCTGAAAGAGTGCTGCACTGTTGGAAGGTCTGCCTTTCGGATGAAACATTAAACCGAGGTCCCGTCTGCTCTCTCAGGTGGACGTAAAAGATCCCATGGCACTATTTTGAAGAAGAGCAGGGGAGTTATCTCCAGTGTCCGAGCCAATATTTATCTCTCAATCAACATAACAAAAAAACAGATTATCTGGTCATTATCACATTGCTGTTTGTGGGAGCTTGCTGTGCACAAATTGGCTGCCACATTTCATACATTACAACCGTGACTACGCTCCAAAAGTACTTCATTGGCTGGAAAGCACTTTGAGACACCCGGTGGTCATGAAAGGCGCTATATAAATCCAAGTCTTTCTTTCTTTTTCTTTAAAATGGAGGACGAGGAATACCATATGAATGAGTTAATCATTGTTGCTCCATTTCAAGATTTATGACCATTTGTCCATCGAAAGAACTTGGAGATTAGGTACTTTTTAAGTGTAAACAGAGGAAAATACTGCGGATGCTGGAAATCTGAAATAGAAACAGAAAATAATGGGAAATGTCATGTATGTACTTTTGAAATCACTAGCCACTAGATGGCGTCACTGTTGGAGGCCATTGGGCTGCACACACATGCGTGCAGCCAAAGAAAAAGGCCAGTCATTTTGTATAGTAGTCACTTTGGGCATTAATAAAGCAGAGCCAAGGTCATACCTCTTGGAGTTAAACAGTACTCAGTCTAACAGTTATTGCATACACAAGAGTAAACACTCAGCAGGTCAGGCAGCATCTGTGGAGAGAGAAACAGAATTAACGTTGATGACCTTTCATTCGAACTTTGAACTGTTTCTAATCAAGTGCTGAGTCGAGGGTATGGGTGGGCAGGAAACAAAAGGAAATTGTCTGTGATAGGGTGGAGGGCAGGAGTGATTAAATGATAAAAGTACTGATGGTGCAAGGCAAAAGGGGGCGATAATAGGATAAGTAAAGAAACAAGGAGAAGGTGCCCGTGGTCCAAGAATGTGGTGGAAGAAAGGCAAATAGATCCTGAGGGTTGTGGACCAATGTTCAAAGTCAGTCAAGATCATCTGCTGATAGGAAGGCAAGAAAGACCCAGGCAGTTTATGGTGCTAACTAGATCATGTATGCTTTGATCTGTTTCAAAGACTGACCAAAAGCAAATACCCATCGGCCTGATAATCCATAGAAAGTCAGTGTGATTTATTGGCCTTGAAATCCCGGCCTTACCAGGACCGTACGGAATACGTACAGACCCGGCGAGGCCTCGCAAAAGCTAGTTTTCAGTGCACAATGCGCATGCGCTGAAAACCATCTTTTCCAATCTGTCAAGGTATCTCTTGACAGATCTTTCGCATCTCCGGGAGAAGGACATCCATGCGGGCAAGATTGGGCTATTTGCCCATCTCTTGCCCAGCGAATGTCCTTCAAACTCTTACGCCTAGTGAAAGCAGGCGCATAGCCTACTTTTACCAGTGTAAGAGTTTTAAAACATATAAAAAATAAATTTAAATACACATTTTTATCGTAAAAACCCTGTCTACTAAGGTAAGTTTATTTTAAACCCTATTAAAACACATCTTTTTTTAATTCCAAAAAATATTTATTTTTTCTGAAACATTTAATTAACTTTAATTTCAATTAATTTTAAATATGTGAGGTGTTTTTTTTAATTTATTATGTTGTGATTGGGTATTTTAGGGGGTTATTCTCATTGATAGTAATGGGAACTCATAAAATCGGAGTTCCCATTACTGTGAATGAGCATATTACACCGTGAGTGGTTGTCCAGGCCCACGTGATTCCAGCTTCTCCACCCGTAGCTAGAAGTCGTGGCCTTGCTGCAAAACATGTGGAAAGAAGGCCTCTGACCGGAATCCAAGGCACCTCCAGGACCACCAGCTACATTCGTAGAGAAATTTCGGGTCGGAGGCGTTCGTCCAAAGGAAGCCTCCGACTGGAATTTCATAAGAACGTAAGAAATAGGAGCAGCATTAGGCCATTTGGCCCCTTTGAGCCTGCTCCGCCATTTAATAATGTCATGTATCTCACATTACTGTATATAATGGTATCTTACCATGCTATACATGACTCTAACTGGATATGACCTGTAACAATAAGCATACCTTACCACCAGGGGACATCCTGATATTGCAGTGACCAGGCGCAGAAGAGCTGCCCAAGGATGCTCGTTTTGTGCCCGCAGCCTGCCGGCTGAATGTTAATGAGGCACGGCCCTCAAAATGGACCTGGCCTCCCGCTGGAACTAACGGGTGGTCCGCAGGATCACTCCGCCAGCACTGGAGAGCTGGAATTAAAGGTGCAGGTCCTGAGTGACCTTGACTTCAGCATGTGTCTCATGTAAGTCAGTACATTGGAGTCAGGACTTAACAGTGGCGATGAGTTACAGGATCACAGAATCCACAGAATGGCTACCAACAGCTCAGATGAGAAATACAATGCGGGAGACAATTGGAAGGACTTTATAGAAAGGCTCCAGCAAAGCGTTGTGACCAAAGACTGGCTGGGCGACGATAAGGCAGTCAAGAGAAGAGCCCATTTCTTGACCAGCTGTGGCTCGAAAACATACGCTTTAATGAAAGACCTGCTGGCACCCTTGAAACCAGCAAGCAAGTTGTTTGAGGAGTTGAGCACACTGGTAAGAAACCACCTGAAGCCAGCGAGCAGCGTACACATGGCCAGACACAGGTTCTACAACTACAGACGCTGTGTGGGCCAAAGCATACCTGACTTCATGGCGGAACTTCGGAGGCTGACTAGTTCATGTGAGTTCCCCGATGAACTAAGGAGAGAAGTACTGAGAGACTTTTTTATTGAAGGAATAGGCCATGCAGGCATATTCCAAAAGCTTATAGAGACTAAGAACTTGACTCTAGAGGCAGCAGCACTGGTCGCACAGACGTTCTTGGCAGGCGAAGAAGAAACAAGGCTGATTTATACTTCGGGTACGACAACCAATGAGGCATCGGAACAAGGCGTTCACATTGTGAAACAAACCGCTACCCCCACACACAGACAAAGGCAGGAGAGCAGGCCTTCAACAGCAGACAGTGGCACTAGAAGCCATCAAAATCAAGGGCCACATGAACGGCTGATCACACCTCATCAACCCACAATGCGAACAATCAACAACAGATTGAGAGAAGCTCAAGGGAGATCAGCCAGACACAGCTCATCCTTTGGAAACAATGGAAACGGTCTGTGTTGGAGATGTGGGGGAAGGCACTCAACCAGGGTATGTCGATTTTAGCATGCCGTTTGCAGAAACTGCAACTACAGAGGGCATCTGGCTCGCATGTGCAGAAAAACAGCAGCAGGTATACGAATCGGAAGGGTCGGAAAGCAGACCAGAAGATGGTTGGAACAGTGCACGGGACGCCGAGGTACAGCGGGTCAACACAATCAATGTCCACTGTTCTTACACCAAGACGCCTCCAATTATGATGAGGGTTCTACTCAACGGGATACCCGTCAACATGGAACTGGACACGGGGGCCAGTCAATCCCTCATGAGGGTTCAACAATTTGAACAGCTGTGGCCGCACAAAAGCAACAGACCAAAACTCACAAAGAACGACACCAAACTAAGGACCTATACTAAAGAAATCGTCCCAGTCTTTGGCAGCGCCATGCTCTCAGTCACACACAAAGGGATGGTGCACCGATTTTCCCTGTGGATTGTCCCCGGGGATCTCCCAGCCCTGTTGGGGAGAAGCTGGCTAGCAGAACTTAATTGGAAATGGGATGATGTTCACTCCATGTCGTCAGAGGAACGGACCTCCTGCTCAACAGTTCTAAGTCATTTTGAACATCTCTTTCAGCCAGGTGTGGACACCTTCAAAGGGGCTAAAGTTAGAATCTACAGCACACAGAATACCAGACCGGTCCATCACAAGGCTAGAGCTGTGCCTTATGTGATGAGGGAAAAGATTGAAAACGAACTGGACCGGCTTCTGCGGGAAGGCATAATTTCTCCCGTGGAATTCAGCGACTGGGCAAGCCCCATCGTCCCCATCATAAAGCCTGATGGATCCGTGCGAATCTGTGGGGATTACAAGTCTACCATAAACAGAGTCTCCCTTAAGGACCAATACCCGCTGCTCAGAGCGGAGGACCTATTTGCCACGTTGGCTGGAGGAAAACTTTTCTCGAAACTTGACCTCACATCTGTGCATATGATGCAAGAACTGACCGAAGAGTCTAAGCTATGCACTACCATCAACACACATCGAGGCCTTTTTGTGTACAATCGATGCCCATTCGGCATCAAGTCAGCAGCTGCTATATTCCATCGGGGAGTCTGCTCAAGTCCATCCCGGGGACCGTTGTGTTTCAAGATGACATACTCATCACGGGCAGGGACACTGACTCCCATCTCCGCAATCTTGAGGAAGTACTAAGTCGATTGGATCGGGTAGGCCGAAGAGTTAAGAAATCCAAGTGTCTGTTTCTCGCGCCTGAGGTTGAATTTTTGGGCAGAAGGATTGCCACTGATGGAATCCGCCCAACCGAATCCAAAACCGAAGCGATTCACCTGGCACTCAGGCCCAGGAATGTCTCGGAACTGCGCGCCTTTCTCGGGCTACTCAATTACTTTGGGAACTTTATGCAGAACTTGAGCACGCTGCTGGAGCCTCTCCATGTGCTACTCAGAAAGGGGTGCGCTTGGTTTTGGGGGGATGCCCAAGAACGCGCCTTCAATAAGGCACGCAACCTTCTATGTTCCAAGAGTGTTTTAGCCTTTTTTGACCCAGGTAAAAAGCTAGTTCTTACATGTGATGCATCAGCGTATGGGGTCGGCTGCCCAAAAATTCAACCTCAGGCGCGAGAAACAGACACTTGGATTTCTTAACTCTTAGGCCTACCCGATCCAATCAACTTAGTACTTCCTCAAGATTACGGAGATGAGAGTCGCTGTCCCTGCCCATGATGAGTATGGCATCTTGAAACACAACAGTCCCCGGGATGGACTTGAGCAGACTCCCCATGTTGCACTGGAATGTAACAGCTGCCGACCTGATGCCGAATGGGCATCGATTGTACGTCAATGATGCGAGTAAATTGCAGCCCGTTGCTTATGCCTCCAGGTCACTTTCGCGGGCGGAGCGCGGGTACGGTATGGTTGAGAAGGAGGTGCTCGCGTGCGTGTACGGTGTCAAAAAGATGCACCAATACCTTTTCGGGGCCAAGTTTGCGTTAGAAACCGACCACAAACCCCTCACGTCCCTCCTATCCGAGTGCAAGGCAATCAACGCCAACGCCTCGGCGCGTATTCAGCGGTGGCCACTCATGCTGGCTGCTTACGACTACACGACAAGGCACAGACCAGGCACAGACAACTGTGCCGACGCGCTTAGCAAGCTACCCCTGGCGACCACAGAAGGGTCATGGCAATCAATGCCTTTGAATCCACAGGTTCGCCCATGACGGCTCGCCAAATCAGAGTCTGGATGACCAGCGACCCCACGTTATCTCTAGTTAAAAGATGCGTTTTAACCGGTGACTGGGCAAAGGCTCGCGATGCCTGCCCCTAGGAGGTCAAACCCTTCCATAGGCGCATGCATGAACTCTCACTACAGGCAGACTGCCTGATGTGGGGCAGCCGAGTAGTTATGCCCTTACGAGACAGGGAGGCGTTTGTCTGGGAGCTCCATCGTGAGCACCCGGGGATCGTCCTTATGAAAGCCATAGCCAGATCTCATGTCTGGTGGCCTGGCATTGACGCGGACTTGGAGCCCTGCGTCCGTCGGTGCACCATTTGTGCCCAACTCAGTAATGCCCCTAGGGAGGCTCCCCTAAGCCCCTGGCCCACCAAACCGTGGTCGCGGGTGCATGTAGACTATGCGGGCCCATTCATGGGCACAATGTTCCTCGTAGTCGTTGATGCATTTTCAAAATGGATCGAGTGCACTATTTTAAACTCGAGCACCACCTCCACCACTGTGGAGAGCCTTAGAACCATGTTTGCAACGCACGGTATTCCTGACATATTGGTCAGTGATAATGGTCCATGCTTCACCAACGCAGAATTTCATGATTTTATAGTTGACCACGGTATAAATTACATTAAGACGGCACCTTTCAGCCGGCTTGCGATGGCCAGGTGGAGCGAGCAGTGCAGATCATTAAACAAGGCATGCTCAGAATCCAAGGTCCCACGCTGCAGAGCTGCCTGTCGCGACTGCTGCTGGCATACAGATCTCATCCGCATTCGTTGACTGGGGTTCCCCCCACGCAACTATTGATGAAATTAACCTTAAAGACCAGGCTCTCGTTAATCCTCCCAGAGATGCATGAAATTGTTGAGGCTAAGCATCAAAAGCTAACTGAGTACCATGGCCGACATTCGAGGGGGAGGTGGAATGAGATAGGGGACAAAGTGTTTGTGCTAACTATGGCCGTGGTCCCAAATGGCTTGCAGGGACAGTAATAGACACAGAGGGAAACAGGCTACTGGTTGTACAAATGGACAATGGCCAAACCTGCCGGAGGCATGTAGACCAAGTAAAAAGTAGATTCACTGATAACACTGAAGAACCAGAGGCAGACTACAATGTGGAACTCACACCACACCTGGTGGACAGACAGGTGGATCAACCTGAGGAAAGGGCAGTCTCAACAGACAGCCCAGGCGAGATACCAGCAATCACACCGAATGAAACAGACAGCCCAGGCGAGATACCAGCAATCACACTGAACGAAAAACAGGCACCAAGGCAAACAACTGAACCACAACTAAGACGCTCCACGCGAGAGCACAAACCACCTGAGAGACTGAATCTATAAAGGCAATAAGACCTTGGGGGAGGGTGATGTCATGTATCTCACATTACTGTATATAACTGTATCTTACCATGCTATACATGACTGCAACTGGATATGATCTGCAACAATAAGCATACCTTACCACCAGGGGTGCACTTGCAGGAGACACTCCATACCTGTCCCACTATGGTATATAAAGGGAGGTCTCAGGCAAATGCAGCACTGGAGAGCTGGAATTAAAGGTGCGGGTCCTGAGTGACCTTCACTTCAGCATGTGTCTCGTGTAATTCAGTACATTAGAGTCAGGACTTAACAAATAAGATCATGGCTGATCTGATCATGGACTTAGCTCCACTTCCCTGCCCGCTCCCCATAACCCTTTATTCCCTTATCCCTCAAAAATCTGTCCATCTCCACCTTAAATATATTCAATGGCCCAGCTTCCACAGCTCTCTGGGGCAGAGAATTCCATAGGTCTACAACCCTTTAAGAGAAGAAATTCCTCCTCATCTCAGTTTTAAATGGGCGGCTCCTTATTCTGAGACTATGTCCCCTAGTTTTAGTTTCCTTTATGAGTGGAAATATTCTCTCTGCATCCCCCTTGTCGAGCCCCCTCATTATCTTATATGTTTCGATAAGATCACCTCTCATTCTTCTGAACTCCAATGAGTATAGGCCCAACCTACTCAACCTTTCTTCACAAGTCAAGCCCTCATCTCTGGAATCAACCTAGTGAAGCTTCTCTGAACAGTCTCCAATGCAAGTATATCCTTCCTTAAATACGGAGACCAAAACTGTATGCAGTACTCCAGGTGTGGCCTCACCAATACCCTGTACAGTTGTAGCAGGACTTATTGCTTTTATACTCTATCCGCCTTGCAATAAAGGCCACCATTCCATTTGCCTTCCTAATTACTTGCTGTACCTGCATACTAACTTTTTGTGTTTCATGCACAAGGCAACCCTCTGTACTGCAGCACTTTGCAATTTTTCTCCATTTAAATTATAATTTGCTTTTCTATTTTTTTCTGCCAAAGTGGATAACCTCACATTTTTCCACATTATACTCCATCTGCCAAATGTTTGCATTAGGGCCATTAGTTATCTTAATCACAAGAAGAGTTTTGAAATTATGTGAATTAAGTGAATTTTGGTTATAACTGTCACTGTCAGTTCTCTTGATGCCTGGAAGATAAATCAGTTTAATGATTTGTCTCTGACCTCGTCATATGAGAGCATTTTTCGTGACTGAAAGGTTGGGTTAAAGTGCCTGTGAAAAACACAGAGGAAGAGTTTGAAGCCTTGTTGCTTGAAAATAATAGGGAATGACTTACAGACCCGTTCCTGCCATCACCGTTACAATTTTTGTCCAGGCCTATTGCTGGGTGGCCAGAGCACCTGTCTGAGTCAGACAGTAGACCCTTTTAATAAGATTTCCATGTTAGGACAATACTGGGCAGAGAGTGCTCCATCCAGTGTCAGCTGCCAGTCCACCCGAAGAGGAGCCTAGAGAGTAAACTTTACTGTACTTTTTGGGAACAAGAGGAGTAGGAGCTCCCCTTCGGATTGCACAAAACTAACCTGCCACAAAACCGCTGCTACTCCAGGAACCCCCTCCTCGTGAGATTGGATCCACCCCCACCGTCAGCAGATCTACCTTCTCTGGCCTAGAGGCTGGCTGGACATCCTGATATTGCAGTGACCAGGCGCAGAAGAGCTGCCCAAGGATGCTCGTTTTGTGCCCGCAGCCTGCCGGCTGAATGTTAATGAGGCACGGCCCTCAAAATGGACCTGGCCTCCCGCTGGAACGAACGGGTGGTCCGCAGGATCACTCCGCCAGCTGGCTTCCCAAAGTCCACACCGGGTGACAATCTACTCCACAACATCCAGTTCAGATCATAAGGCGATACCATTGCTATGCCAAGTTACACGATTGTATGATTAGATATTGTTGTGTGGTCCAACACACTGCTAAATGTAAGAAATAATTACGGGAGTGACCAGCACTCGTGATCACAAGAGAATATCTACATCAGAGTCAAAATCAGTAACAATCACCAGCGATAATTTCCAGCCTAATATTATTAATTATTTATGATCTGCTGCATTCAAATAATTGTCAGTTATAACAATCAAAAATATCTGTGAAAATTTAAATCTGTTGCTGTTTTGTAATATTTCTAGACAGCTTCAGTGCTGAGGTCACCAATAAAAAGGCTGTTTACATCATCATAAATCAAGTTGGTAATGAAAATATTCCGCTTTGTAAATCACTATGAGCCCTCAGTTTAGGTACAGCACTCAAAGTCTAAGGACAGCTACACATCTCAACCACTGCCTCAGAAGAACACTCCAACTGCATTGTGAAAATGTTCTTTTCCTACGCCAGATTTTTTTATGACCTCTATACTGAGACTGTCCAATTAATGCCAATTTGTGATGAAATGTGGGCTGTTTTATGGAGTCCGGACTCCTATGGAGTGGAGGGTAGCCAATGTAACCTCACTTTTTAAAAAAGGATGGAGAGAGAAAATAGGGAATTATAGACCGGTCAGCCTGACATCGGTAGTGGGTAAAATGATGGAATCAATTATTAAGGATGTCATAGCAGCGCATTTGGAAAGAGGTGACATGATAGGTCCAAGTCAGCATGGATTTGTGAAAGGGAAATCATGCTTGACAAATCTTCTGGAATTTTTTGAGGATGTTTCCAGTAGGGTGGACAAGGGAGAACCAGTTGATGTGGTGTATTTGGACTTTCAGAAGGCTTTCGACAAGGTCCCACACAAGAGATTAATGTGCAAAGTTGAAGTACATGGGATTGGGGGTAGTGTGCTGACGTGGATTGAGAACTGGTTGGCAGACAGGAAGCAAAGAGTAGGATTAAATGGGTACTTTTCAGAATGGCAGGCGGTGACTAGTGGGGTACCGCAAAGTTCTGTGCTGGGGCCCCAGCTGTTTACATTGTACATTAATGATTTAGACGAGGGGATTAAATGTAGTATCTCCAAATTTGCGGATGACACTAAGTTGGGTGGCAGTGTGAGCTGTGAGGAGGATGCTATGAGGCTGCAGAGTGACTTGGATAGGTTAGGTGAGTGGGCAAATACATGGCAAATGAAGTATAATGTGGATAAATGTGAGGTTATCCACTTTGATGGTAAAAACAGAGAGACAGACTATTATCTGAATGGTGACAGATTAGGAAAAGGGGAGGTGCAACGAGACCTGGGTGTCATGGTACATCAGTCATTGAAGGTTGGCATGCAGTTACAGCAGGCGGTTAAGAAAGCAAATAGCATGTTAGCCTTCATAGCGAGGGGATTTGAGTACAGGGGCAGGGAGGTGTTACTACAGTTGTACAGGGCCTTGGTGAGGCCACACCTGGAGTATTGTGTACAGTTTTGGTCTCCTAACTTGAGGAAGGACATTCTTGCTATTAAGGGAATGCAGCGAAGGTTCACCAGACTGATTCCCGGGATGGCGGGACTGACATATAAAGAAAGACTGGATCAACTGGGCTTGTATTCACTGGAGTTCAGAAGAATGAGAGTGGATCTCATAGAAACGTTTAAAATTCTGATGCGTTTAGACAGGTTAGATGTAGGAAGAATGTTCCCAATGTTGGGGAAGTCCAGAACCAGGGGTCACAGTCTAAGGACAAGGGGTAAGCTATTTAGGACCGAGATGAGGAGAAACTTCTTCACCCAGAGAGTGGTGAACCTGTGGAATTCCCTACCCCAGAAAGTTGTTGAGGCCAATTCACTAAATATATTCAAAAAGGAGTTAGATGTAGTCCTCACTACTAGGGGGATCAAGGGGTATGGCAAGGAAGCAGGAATGGGGTACTGAAGTTGCATGTTCAGCCATGAACTCATTGAATGGCGGTGCAGGCTCGAAGGGCCGAATAGTCTACTCCTGCACCTATTTTCTATGTTTCTATGTTTTTATAATAACTAGGCTGAATTTGCTGAAATTCACTTCATATCGAACTCTTACAGCCAACAGAGAACTAAGACTTTTTTTAAAAAAAGGACCTTCTCCATCCCAAACACTTTTCTCCTCTTTTGCTCTCCTGAGGCACTGACTATTGCTGAGGAACTTTCTGTGGGTGCCATCATGTGTCTTCCTAAGCAATGAATATTGGTTCACCTATAGAAGGTAATTCTGTTCCTATCTAATATCTATGAACACACGACCACAGACTCGTTCCAATAAATCACTGTATAGCAATCAGGAGCAGAAATCCTGGCTGATTTTTCTTCTCCTTAGCCTAAGGGTACCAAGATCAACTGCTGCTCAGGTGCTGATTAGCTAACAGAGCACTCTCTGAGAATTAAGCCTGCCACTTTCTGACCTTCATGGTTTAACACTACATGAGGCAGTGCCTTTACTCACAAGGCCATTGTGTGAACAAGTGGAGACTTTCACCTCACCAGTCTGAGCTGGATTAGGACACAGAGTGAATTAATAAACCTAAAGTAGAATTTTGGCAGGAGTCTCCCAATCTCCTGCCATACCTTTGGTGGAAGAATAGTGAAAACCCTATGCCCTTTCTCCAGAGTTTGAATTGATCTTCAGCTGAGGAGATCGGGAAACCCCCGCGGAATTTCTCACCTCTGTTCCTTATAACATGTTTGTAATATATTTAGCGCCACCTGTGGACTACTGTGGCACTGCAGTCAGTGCTGTGCATAAATAAAGAGAGACCAGGTCACCTGACTAGAGTTCCGGAATGTTCTGCCATCTTAAGGCTTGTGTGTGTTTGTAAGTTGTACTGAAGATATAACAATGGTGATGAGAATGGGATAATTAGGAAAAAAAACTGCAATTTTTGTTGGCGGAAGATTAAGGCAACCGACAGAGAGACTTTGAGAGCTTCTTTGTTTTGATTAACAGCTACAAATCCAAGATAAATTACAAGCACATTTGTCTGAACTGCCAGAGTCCAGATGGCCGGCCTATCAGAATAGTGTGATTGGGTGAGTTTCAACGTGACTGTGAAAGTTTCGGAGCGTATGTGGAGCAGCTAGAAATGTTTTTCACTGCAAATAATATCATCGAAGTCCCCAATGATGAAAACCATAACCGGGTGTGTTTGAAAGACAACGGGCTATTTTCTTAACTGAAGCAGGGCCCGAAGTATATGAAACCCTAAAAAATTTGCTTCTGCCTGTCAAGCCAAAGGACACAACTCTTAAGCAGGTTCAGCACTACAGTCCTGTGCCCCTGGAAATTGCTGAAAGTTATTGTTTCGGAATACGAGATCAGTTAACCAAAGAAAATATCAGTGAGTACCTCGTAGCATTAAAAAAACTACCTATTCAGTGCAATTTCAGAAACTTTCAGGACCGAGCATTGCATGACTGCTTTGTTTGTGGGATGAAAAATGATGCAATCAGAAGAAATTTATTGACAACGCCTAACTTGACTTTTGATTTAGCGTGTCAGACAGCTATGTCAATGAACAATATTCCTGAGAATTTCATACTATTTCCAGTCGTCTGACAACTGAGGTGAATCGCCTGCAAGTTAAAAGTAAAAGGCAGTTGGGTCAGAAACTGACAATGGTAATAGAGCATTGAAGTTCTGCTATCAGTGTCTGGGACAACACATTGCTCAAAGTTGTTGTATGTGAAGGCAGAGTGGTTCATCTGCAGGAAAACTGGGCATCTTGCAAAGGATTAATCAGCTTTCAAAGCTATAAGTAGAAATCCCCAGAGACTACATAGCATGGAAGAAAAACAACAGGATGAGGAGGTTTTGGAGCTAAACGTCATCAGGAGCATGAGGTTAACTAACAGCGATTCAAAAAATATCATACTCCACATAGATGTTGCAGGAACCAAGATGCCCATGGAAATCGACACTGGTGCATCCGTGAGTGCAGTACCAGAGTCGCTATACCTCGTCAAATTGCGTGATTTCCCATTGGAGAAATCCAAGATAGAGCTGCGAGGCTACTCGGGAGAGAACATTCCTGTGGTAGGTTGTAGCACCGTACCGGTGAAATACAAGGATCAATTTCAGAGCTTGCCTCTATTAGTAGTGGCAGGAGACAAGCCTGGCGTCGGAAAGCATGGGCCTTACGCTAAACATCCGTAAGACAAAGGTCCTCCACCAGTCTGTCCTCGCCGCACAGCACTGCCCCCAGTCACCAAGGTCCATGGCGCGACCCTGGACAACTTGGACCATTTCCCAGACCTTGGGAGCCTCTTATCAATAAGAGCAGACATTGATGAGGAGATTCAACACCACCTCCAGTGCGCCAGTGCAGCCTTCAGCCGCCTGAGGAAACAAGTGTTCGAAGACCAGGCCCTCAAATCTGCCACCAAGCTCATGGTTTACAGTGCTGTAGTAATACCCACCCTCCTGCATGGCTCAGAGACATGGACCATGTACAGTAGACACCTCAAGTCACTGGAGAAGTACCACCAACGATGTCTCTGCAAGATCCTACAAATCCCCTGAGAGGACAGACGCGCCAACATTAGCGTCCTCGACCAGGCCAACATTCCCAGCATTGAAGCACTGACCACACTTAATCAGCTCTGCTGGGCAAGCCACATTGTCTGCATGCCAGACACGAGACTCCCAAAGCAAGCGCTCTACTCGGAACTCCTTCACGACAAATGAGCCAAAGGTGGACAGCGGAAACGTTACAAGGACAACCTCAAAGCCTCCTTGATAAAGTGCAACATCCCCACTGACACCTGGGAGTCCTTGGCCAAAGACCACCCTAAGTAGAGGAAGTGCATCTGGGAGGACGCTGAGCACCTCAAGTCTCATCGCCGAGAGCATGCAGAAATCAAGCGCAGGCAGTAGAAAGAGCGTGCGGAAACCTTGTCCCACCCACCCTTTCGCTGAATGACTATCTGTCCCACCTGTGACAGGGACTGTGATTATTGTATTGGATTGTTCAGCCACCTAAGGACTTATTTTAAGAGTGGAAGCAAGTCATCCTCGATTCTGAGGGACTGCCTATGATGATGTAAAAGAGGAAATAGCAGAAGCCGTGACCATCATTTTCCAGTCCTCTTTGGATCTGGGCATGGTGCCGGAGGATTGGAGGACTGCTAATGTAGTACCCTTGTTTAAGAAGGGAGAAAGGGATAAGCTGAGTAATTACAGGCCTGTCAGCCTAACCTCAGTGGTGGGAAAACGATTGGAAAAAATCCTGAAGGACAGGATAAATCTGCATTTGGAAAGGCAAGGATTAATTAGGGACAGTCAGCATGGATTTGTTAAGGGAAGATCGTGTCTGACTAACCTGATTGAAGTTTTTGAGGAGGTAACCAAGAGGGTCGATGAGGGTAGTGCGTATGATGTTGTATATGGACTTTAGCAAAGCTTTTGATATGGTCCCACATGATAGACTGGTCATGAAGGTTAAAGTCCACGGGATGCAGGGCAAAGTGTCAAGTTGGATCCAAAATTGACTTGGAGGTAGAAAGCAAAGGTTACTGATTGATGGATATTTTGTGACTGGAAGGATGTTTCCAGTGGGGTTCCGCAGGGCTCAGTACTGGGTCCCTTGCTTTTTTGTGGTATATATCAATGATTTAGATTTGAATATAGGGAGTATGATTAAGAAGTTTACAGACGACACTAAAATTGGCTGTATGGTTTGTTGTGTATCTGCAAAGCATGCACTCCCATGTTCCACCACCAGGGAGTGCATCCCCTGAAGTCCCAAGGGATCCCAGCATCCCTTGGAAGCACTGTATATAAGCCGGCCCCTAAGGCCTGTTCCTCACTCTGGAGTGTCTTAATAAAGACTGAGCTCACTGTTACTTTAACCTCCCTGTGTGCAGTCTCATCTGTGTCAAGAACACAACAACTGGTGACGAGTATATGAATCCAACGCAAAGATGCAGCAAACTGTGGGCATCCTGGAGAAGTTCTTGGAGGGTGAGGAGTGGGAAGCCGATGTCGAACGGCTAGACCAGTACCTTGTAGCCAACGAGCTGGACGGAGAAGGAAGCGCTGCAAAAAGGAGAGCGGTCCTCCTCACGGTCTGCGGGACACCGACCTACAGCCTCATGAAGAATCTTCTGGCTCCAGTGAAACCCACAGATAAGTCATATGAGGAGCTGTGTACACTGGTTCTGGAGCATCTTAACCTGAGGGAGAGCGTGCTGATGGCGAGGTATCGGTTCGACACGTGCCAGCGATCTGAATGTCAGGAAGTGGCGAGCTACGTCGCCAAGCTAAGGCGACTTGCAGGACAATGTGAGTTTGATGGCTACCTGGAGCAAATGCTCAACGACTTTTTTGTACTGGGCATTGGCCACGAGACCATCCTACGAAAATGTTCGACTGTAGAGACACTGACCCTCAGTATGGCCATTGCGATAGCACAGGCGTTTATGTCCACCAGTGATAACACCAAACAAATCTCTCAGCACACAAGTGCTAGCAATGTTCATAAATTAACTGGAACTGTGTCCGTGAGCAGAAATGTACAGGGCAGAACCCATGAGTCTGCAACTGCCAGCAGGCCTCAGGTGACCCAGATGACTCAGAATCTGCAACAAAGGATGAATGCAAGGCAAGTCACACCTTGTTGGCATTGTGGAGGCTTCCATTCAGCCTATTCATGCCGCTTCAAAGGGTATGTTTGCAAGAGCTGTGGATCAATGGGGCACCTTCTGAAAAACCTGCTAACCACCACGTGGCAGAGCAAGATCGGTCCATGGTGGATCAAAGCAATTTTGAGCCTCAGAGAGAGGAGGCAGATGTTGAAGTATACGGGGTGCACACATTTTCGACAAAATGTCCATCGATAATGCTAAACGTAAAATTGAATGGCTTACCTGTAGCCATGGAACTGGACACTGGCGCTAGCCAATCCATCATGAGTAAAAGATGTTTGAGAGGCTGTGGTGCAACAAGGCATTCAGACCAGCCCTGAGCCCCATCCACACGAAACTGAGAACGGACACCAAAGAGCTTATTACTGTCCTGGGCAGCGCCATGGTCAAGGTCACCTACGAGGGCACAGTGCACAAATTGCCACTCTGGATTGTCCCGGGCGATGGCCCCACACTGCTTGGAAGGAGCTGACTGGGCAAAATCCGCTGGAACTGGGATGATATCCGAGCGCTATTACATGTCAATGAGGCCTCATGTACCCAGGTTCTTAACAAATTTTCTTCCCTTTTTGAGCCTGGCATTGGAAACTTTTCTGGGGAGAAGATGCGGATCCACTTGATCCTAGAGGCACAACCCCTTCACCACAAGGCACGAGTGGTACCTCACATGATGAGGGAGAGAGTGGAAATCGAGCTGGACAAGCTGCAACATGAGGGCATCATCTCCCCAGTGGGATTCAGTGAGTGGGCCAGCCCGATTGTTCCAGTACTCAAAAGAGATGGCACAGTCAGGATTTGCGGCGATTATAAAGTAACTATTAATCGTTTCTCACTACAGGACCAATACCCGCTACTTAAGGCAGACGACCTATTTGCGACGCTGGCAGGAGGCAAGACATTCACCAAGCTCGACCTGACTTCGGTCTATCTGATGCAGGAGCTGGAGGAGTCTTCGAAGGGCCTCACCTGCATCAACACGCACAAGAGACTGTTCATCTACAACAGATGCCCATTTGGAATTCGGTCGGCTGCATCGATCTTCCAGAGAAACCTTGAGAGCGTACTAAAGTCGGTACTGTAAAGTCCTTACTCTACAGCATGAAACCACATGAGGCACCTTCTGGGAACAAGGTCACTCTGTGACCTGAACTCTTTATTCACAGGACTCCAAAGACCGTGACCCTGCGTGGGACCTCCCTTTTTATACCTGTGTGATCAGGTAAGGAGTGTCTCCCACAAGTTCACCCCTTATGGTCAAGGTGTGCATCTAGGTTGAGTGTATACAGTAATACAGTGGTGTTACATTGTGGTTACATACATGACATCACCTCCCCCACAAAGTCTTATTGGAATCATAGGTTTCGTCTTTCAGGTGGTCTACGCTCCCTCGTGGAGCGCCGCAATTGGGGCTCCGGTTGTCGGACACTGAAGTGAGTGTCTGTCACCTGTGGTGATTCCAGCCTGTCTGGGCTGACCGCAGGGACTGTGCATTCTTCTGATTGCTCTTGTTGCTCGTTCACTGGCGGTATTGTGAGCTCCATCTCATGGTCTTCTTCAGGTGACTCCATGTCGATGCTGAACCTTTTTTTTACTTGGTCCAGATGCTTACGGCATATCTGACCATTGTTGAGTTTTACGATGACCCTTTTCCCCTCTTTGTCAATTACAGTCCCCTCAAGCTATTTGGGCCCCATGGCGTGATTGAGGACGAATACAGGATCATTTTATTTCTATACATCTCCCCCTCGCATTACGGTCATGGTACTCGTTTTGTGATTTGCGCTTGCCCTCAACTATGTCGGTCAGGACTGAGTGAATGAGGGACAACCGAGTTTTGAGTGTCATTTCATTAGTAGCTCTGCGGGCGGGACCCCTGTGAGCGAGTGCAGTCGGGATCTATAGGCCAGCAGGAGGCGTGATAGGCAGCATTGTAGGGAGGGCCCTTGAATCCTGAGCATACCTTGCTTGATGATTTGGACCGCACGTTCCGCCTGGCCATTGGAGGCTGGCTTGAACGGCGCAGTCCTGACATGGTTGATGCCATTGCCTGACATAAACTTTCGGAATTCATAGCTTGTGAAACATGGGCCATTATCACTAACCAGGATGTCCGGCAAGCCATAGGTTGCAAAGATCGCACGTAGGCTTTCCACGGTGGAAGATGACGTGCATGAATTCAGAATGATGCACTCAATCCATTTCGAGAACGCATCTACCACAATAAGGAACATCTATCCTATGAACGGGCCCACGTAGGCAACATGAATGCGTGACCATGGCATGGTGGGCCAGGGCCACGGGCTGAGCGGGGCCTCCTTGGGGGCATTACCCAGCTGGGCACACATCGTGCACCTGTGAACACAGTGTTCCAGGTCTGAATCAATTCCAGGCCACCAAACGTGTGACCAGGCAATGGCCTTCATCAGCACAATGTCTGGGTGCTCGCTGTGGAGTTCCCTGATGAAGACCTCCCTGCCCTTCTGGGGCATAACTACCCGGCAGCCCCATAATAGGCAGTCAGCTTGGATGGAGAGCTCATCCATTCGTCTGTGGAACGGTCTGACCTCCTTAGGGCATACTCCGTGTGCGGGCGCCCAATCCCCAGTCAGGATGTATTTCTTAATCAGGGATAGGAGGGGATCTCTGTTTGTCCAGATTTTGATCTGGCGGGCTGTGATGGGGGAGCCTGCGCTGTCAAAGGCATCGACAGCCATGACCATGTTGGGGCTTTGCTCCGCTGCCCCCTCAGTGGTGGCCAGTGGAAGCCTGTTGAGCGCGTTAGCGCAATTTTCAGTGCTGGGCCGCTGCCGGATGGAGTAGTCATAAGCAGCCAGCTTGAGAGCCCATCGCTATATGCGAGCTGATGCGTTGGCATTGACAGCCTTGCTGTCTGACAACAGGGATGTGAGTGGTTTGTGGTCTGTCTCTAATTCAAACTTCCTACCAAATAGGTACTGTTGCATTTTTTTTACACCGTAGACACATGCAAACGCTTCCTTCTCGACCATCCCATATCCACGTTCTGCTTGAGAGAGCGACCTGGAGGCATAAGCCGCAGGTTGTAGTTGACCCTCAGCATTGCCCTGCTACAACACGCACCCAACCCCATAGGACGATGCATCACATGTCCGAACCAAGTTTTTACAGGGGTCGTACAGGGTCAACAACTTGTTTGAACAAAGTAGTTTTGCGCCCGATCAAAGGCCCATTCCTGACAGTCCCCGCAAAACCAATTGCAACCCTTATGCAGAAGCACGTGTAGCAGCTCCAACAATGTGCTCAAGTTCGGCAGAAAGTTCCTGAAATAGTTCAACAGTCCCAGGAATGAACGCAACTCCGATGTGTTGCAGGGCCTGGGCTTGTCGAATCGCCTCTGTTTTGGATTCGGTGGGCCGAATCCCATCTGCAGCAACCCTCCTGCCCAGAAACTCAACCTCAGCAGCTAAGAACAAACATTTAAACTTTTTGAGTCGCAGGCCTACCCGGTCCAATTGGCGTAGCACCTCCTCCAGATTGTGGAGGTGTTCCTCGGTGTCTCGACCCGTGATGAGGATGTCGTCCTGGAATACGATCATTCCAGGAATTGATTTAAGCAGGCTTTCCATGTTCCGTTGAAAAATCGCGGCCGCTGATCGAATGCCAAATGGGCACCTGTTATAAACAAACAGTCCCTTGTGCGTGGTGATGGTGGTCAGTAGTTTGGATTTATCGGGCAGTTCCTGGGTCATATAGGCTGAAGTGAGGTCCAACTTGGTGAACAGCTTGCTGCCTGCCAGCGTGGCAAAAAGGTCCTCCGCTCTCGGGAGCGGGTATTGATCTTGTAGGGACACCCGATTGATGGTGGCATTGTAGTCGCCACAGATGCTGACAGAGCCATCCGCTTTTAGTACGGGAACAATGGGGCTCGCCCAGTCGCTGAATTTGACAGGCGAGATGATGCCCTCTCTCAACAGCCGGCCCAGTTCGCTGTCGACCTTTTCCGCATCACATACGGCACCGCTCTGGCTTTGTGGTACACTGGCCTGGCGTCCGGGGTGATGTGTATCACCACTTTAGTGCCTTTGAAAGTCCCAATGCCAGGTTGGAATAGTGAATCGAATTGTTGTAGGACTTGTGAGCATGAACTTCGCTCCACAGATGACATTGTGTGAACATCCCCCCATTTCCAGTTCATCTTGGCTAACCATCTCCTCCCCAACAGTGCAGGACCATTGCCCGGGACAATCCAAAGCGGTAGCCAATTCACTAACCCATTGTGTGTGACAGCCAACATTGCACTGCCTAGCACCGGAATGATTTATTTCGTGTAAGTCCGTAATTGTGTCTCGATATGTGCTAATTTGGGTCTACTGGCTTTAAGTGGCCATAGCTTCTCGAATTGCTGAATGCCCATGAGTGACTGGCTGGCCCCAGTGTCCAGCTCCATGCATACAGGGATATCGTTTAATAAAACCCTCATCATCGTTGGTGGCGTTTTGGTGTATGAATTTTGAATATTCGCCACATGGACCCACTGCACCTCGACGTCCATCGATTTGCCCCAAAAGTTATCCTGCCTCAAAGAACCATCTTCTGGTTCATCCGCCTCATATATTAGTCTGGTTGCAGGTTTCCTGCACATTCGAGCTAAGTGGCCACTGAGATTGCAGATCTTGCAGACAAATTGTTGAAATCTGCAAGATCTAGCTGAGTGTTTTCCCCCACACCTCCAGCATGAGTTAAAGTTACCATTGTTTGGAACAACAGGGCTTTGACCAGGCATTCCGCACTGACTGTCCCTTTGACTGCTCTGAAGTACCTTATTAGTGGGTGTCAATGGCCCCATCCCTGGCTGCAATGTCCACTGTGTTGGCGTGAATGTCCGTTCAGCCTCCCATTGTCTCTGTTAAAGTCCTGCTCTGGGGTCTATTGCTTCGGACTGCCCCTACCTGCCTGCGGGGCTCTGAGTCGCATTAATGATGTTGATTCCCTGATCCATCGCCATGTTAGAGGCAGAATTGCGCACGTATTAATTTGCGGAAAATTCCAGCATGACAGATGCCCTTGATAAAGAAGTCCCTTAGCATCTCCCCCCTGCAGGTGTCTGTGAACTTACAGAGGCTGGCCAAACACCGGAGGTATGCTACGAAGTCCGGTATGCTCTGTCCTTCATGACGTCGATGGGTGTAGAATCTGTGTTGGGCCATATGTATGCTACTCGCTGGTTTGAGGTGCTCCCCAATCAATTTGCTCAGTTCTTCAAAGGTTTTGTCCACCAGCTTTTCAGGTGCTAGTAAGTCCTTCATGAGCGTGTAAGTCTTTGGTCCGCAGCTGGTCAAGAGATGAGCCCTTCGCTTGTCTTCCGCTGCATCCCCCAGCCAATCTTTCATAACGAAGCTTTACTGAAGTCTCTTGACAAAATCGTCCCAGTCTTCCCCAACACAGTACCATTCCTCTGTGCTACTGGGGCCATTCTCGTGGGTCATGAATTTCCGTTTCTCGTCGCCAATGTGTGAACTCTTTATTCACAGGACTCCAAAGACCGTGACCCTGAATGGGACCTCCCTTTTTATACCTGAGTGATCAGATCAGGAGTGTCTCCCACAAGTTCACCCCTTGTGGTCAAGGTGTGCATCTAGGTTGAGTGTATACAGTCATACAGTGGTGTTACATTGTGGTTACATACATGACAGGTACCACGCACGGTGGTTTTTCAGGACGACATATTGGTCACGGGTCGGGACACCGTCCAGCACCTACAAAACCTGGAGGAAGTCCTCCAGCTACTGGATCGTGTAGGGCTGCAGCTAAAGCGGTCGAAATGCGTCTTCATGGCAACAGAAGTGGAGTTTTTGGGGAGAAAGATCACAGCAGATGGCATTCGGCTCACAGACGCCAAGACAGAGGCTATCAGGAACACGCCCAAGCCACAGAATGTCACGGAGCTGCGGTCATTCCTGCGACTCCGCAACTATTTTGGTAACTTCCTATCGGGGTTAAGCGTACCCTCTTAGAGTCCCTACATGTGTTAATACATAAAGTTGAGAACTAGGTATGCGGAAAAAAACAAGTAATTGCTTTTGAGAAAGCCAGAAACATTCTATTCTCCAACAAGCTGCTTGTATTGTATAACCCATGTAAAAGACTTCTGCCAGCATGTGATGCATCGTCATACGGAGTCGGGTGTGTATTACAACAAGCTAATGTTGCGGGGAAGTTAGGCAAGTTGCAACCTGTCGCCTATGCGTCCAGGAGCTTGTCTAAGGCCGAGAGGGCTGACAGCATGATTGAGAAAGAGGCATTAGCGTGTGTGTTCAGAGTAAAGAAAATGCATCGGTACCTGTTTGGCCTCAAATTTGAGCTGCAAACTGATCATAAGCCCCTCATATCCCTGTTCGCTGAAAACAAGGGGTTAAATACTAATGCCTCAGCCTGCATACAAAGGTGGGCATTCACGCTATCAGCATATAACTATACCATCCGCCACAGGACAGGCACCGAGAACTGTGCGGATGCTCTCAGTCGGCTACCATTGCCCACTACGAGGGTGGAAATGGCGCAGTCTGCTAACTTGTTGATGGTGGCGCAGCCCGCAGACTTGTTGATGGTCATGGAAGCGTTTGAAAATGATAAATCACCTGTCACGGCCCGCTAGATTAGGACTTGGACTCTGCTGTCCCGAGTAAAAAACTGTGTACTGCATGGGAGCTGGGCCAGCATCCCCATTGAAATGCAAGAGCTAATCAAGCTGTCCCAGTGGCGAAAGGACGAGCTGTCCATTCAGGCAGACTGCGTGCTGTGGGGTAACCACGTAGTGCTACCCAAAAAGGGCAGGGAGACGTTCATCTCGGATCTCCATAGCACACACCCGGGTATAGTAATGGTGAAAGCGATAGCCAGATCCCACGTGTGGTGGCCCGGTATCGACTCTGACTTAGAGTCCTGTGTACGGCAATATAACGTGTGTGCACAGTTGAGCAACGCGCCCAGAGAGGCACCACTAAGTTTGTGGTCCTGGCCCTCCAAACCATGGTCAAGGATCCATGTCAACTATGCAGGCCTGTTTCTCGGTAAAATGTTCCTGGTGATGGTGGATGCTTTTTCAAAATGGATTGAATGTGAAATAATGTCGGGAAGCACCGCCACCGCCACCATTGAAAGCCTGAGGGCCATGTTTGCCACTCACGGCCTGCCTGACATACTGGTCAGTGACAATGGGCCATGTTTCACCAGTGCTGAATTTAAAGAATTCATGACCCGCAATGGGATCAAACATGTCACCTCGGCCCCATTTAAACCAGCCTCCAATGGGCAGGCAGAGCGGGCAATACAAACAATCAACCAGAGCCTTAAACGAGTCACAGAAGGCTCACTCCAAACCCGCCTGTCCCGAGTACTACTCAGCTACCGCATGAGACCCCACTCGCTCACAGCGTGCCCCCAGCTGAGCTACTCATGAAAAGAACACTTAAAACCAGACTCTCGCTGGTTCACCCCAACCTGCATGATCAAGTAGAGAGCAGGCGGCAGCAACAAAATGTAAACGATGGTCGCGCCACTGTGTCACGGGAAATTGACCTGAATGACCCTATGTATGTGCTAAACTATAGACATGGTCCCAAGTGGATCGTGGGCACGGTGATAACTAAAGAAGGGAGTAGGGTGTTTGTAGTCAAACTAGACAATGGACAAATTTGCAGAAAGCACCTGGACCAAACGAGGCTGTGGTTCACAGACTGCCCTGAACAACCCACAGCAGACACCACTTTTTTTGAGCCCACAACACACAAAGGATCAACGACACCACGCCGGACCAGGAAATCGAACCCATCACGCCCAACAACCAGCAAGGCCAGGCTCACCCAGCAGCCCTGCAGGGCCAACAACACGCCAGCCCAGCGAGGGCACAGCCAACACACCAGAACAGACATTTGTACTGAGGCGGTCCACCAGGGAAAGAAAAGCTCCCGACCGCCTCACATTGTAAATAGTTTTCACTTTGACTTTGGGTGGGAGTGATGTTGTGTATCTGTAAAGCATGCTCTCCCATGTTCCGCCACCAGGGAGCACATCCCCTGAAGTCCCAAGGGATCCCAGCCTAAGGCCTGTTCCTCACTCTGGAGTGTCTTAATAAAGATTGAGGTCACTGTTACTTTAACCTCCCTGTGTGCAGTCTCATCTGTGTCGGGAACACAACATGGTTGATAATGAAGAGGATAGTTATGGGCTGCAAGAGAATATCAATCTACTGGTCAGCTGGGCAGAGCAGTGGCAAATGGAATTTAATTCAGAGAAGTGTGAGATGATGCACTTTGGGAGGGCTAATAAGGAAAGGGTATATGCATTAAGTGTAGATGAACAAAGGAACCTTGGCGTGTTTGTCCACAGATCCCTGAAAGGAGCAGGCCAGGTGGATAAGGTGGTTAAGAAAGCATATGGAATGCTTGCCTTTATTTGCAGAGGCATAGAATATAAGAGCAGGGAGGTTATGCTTAAATTGTATAATACTTTGGTTAGGCCAGAGCTGGAGTACTGCGTGCAGTTCTGGTCGCCGAATTATAGGCGGAGATTTACTAGGATGCTGCCTGGAATAGAGAATCTTAGTTATGAGGACAGATTGTATAGGCTGGGTTTGTTCTCATTGGAACAGAGGAGGTTGAGAGGAGACCTCATTGAGGTGTACAAAATATTGAGTGTCTAGACATAGTGGATAGTAAGGGTCTGTTTCCATTGGTGGAGGGGTCTATAACGAGGGGGTATAATTTTAAGGTGGTTGCTGGAAGGTTCAGAGGGGATTTGAGGGGGTCTTCTTTACACAGAAGGTTGTGGGGATCTGGAACTCGCTGCCTGGAAGAGTGGTGGATGCAGAAAATCTCTTTTAAGAGATGGTTGGATGGCACTTAAAATGTAGTAACCTGCAGGGTTACGGACCTAGAGCTGGTAATTGGGATTAGACTGGATGACCTTCTGTTACATAGAAACATAGAAACATAGAAACATAGAAAATAGGTGCAGGAGTAGGCCATTCGGCCCTTCTAGCCTGCACCGCCATTCAATGAGTTCATGGCTGAACATGCAACTTCAGTACCCCATTCCTGCTTTCTCACCATACCCCTTGATTCCCCTAGTAGTAAGGACTTCATCTAACTCCTTTTTGAATATATTTAGTGAATTGGCCTCAACAACTTTCTGTGGTAGAGAATTCCACAGGTTCACCACTCTCTAGGTGAAGAAATTCCTCCTCATCTCGGTCCTAAATGGCTTCCCCCATATCCTTAGACTGTGTCCCCTGGTTCTGGACTTCCCCAACATTGGGAACATTCTTCCTGCATCTAACCTGTCTAACCCCGTCAGAATTTTAAACGTTTCTATGAGCTCCCCTCTCATTCTTCTGAACTCCAGTGAATACAAGCCCAGTTGATCCAGTCTTTCTTGATAGGTCAGTCCCGCCATCCCGGGAATCAGTCTGGTGAACCTTCGCTGCACTCCCTCAATAGCAAGAATGTTCTTCCTCAGGTTAGGAGACCAAAACTGTACACAATACTCCAGGTGTGGCCTCACCAAGGCCCTGTACAATTGTAGCAACACCTCCCTGCCCCTGTACTCAAATCCCCTCGCTATGAAGGCCAACATGCCATTTGCTTTCTTAACCGCCTGCTGTACCTGCATGCCAACCTTCAATGACTGATGTACCATGACACCCAGGTCTCTTTGCACCTCCCCTTTTCCTAATCTGTCACCATTCAGATAATGGTCTGTCTCTCTGTTTTTACCACCAAAGTGGATAACCTCACATTTATCCACATTATACTTCATCTGCCATGCATTTGCCCACTCACCTAACCTATCCAAGTCCCTCTGCAGCCTCATAGCATCCTCCTCGCAGCTCACACTGCCACCCAACTTAGTGTCATCCGCAAATTTGGAGATACTACATTTAATCCCCTCGTCTAAATCATTAATGTACAGTGTAAACAGCTGGAGCCCCAGCACAGAACCTTGCGGTACCCCACTAGTCACTGCCTGCCATTCTGAAAAATCCCCATTTACTCCTACTCTTTGCTTCCTGTCTGACAACCAGTTCTCAATCCATGTCAGCACACTACCCCCAATCCCATGTGCTTTAACTTTGCACATTAATCTCTTGTGTGGGACCTTGTCGAAAGCCTTCTGAAAGTCCAAATATACCACATCAACTGGTTCTCCCTTGTCCACTCTACTGGAAACATCCTCAAAAAATTCCAGAAGATTTGTCAAGCATGATTTCCCTTTCACAAATCCATGCTGACTTGGATCTATCATATTACCTCTTTCCAAATGCACTGCTATGACATCCTTAATAATTGATTCCATCAATTTACCCACTACCGATGTCAGGCTGACCGGTCTATAATTCTCTGTTTTCTCTCTCCCTCCTTTTTTAAAAAGTGGGGTTACATTGGCTACCCTCCACTCCATAGGAACTGATCCAGAGTCAATGGAATGTTGGAAAATGACTGTCAATGCATCCACTATTTCCAAGGCCACCTCCTTTAGTACTCTGGGATGCAGTCCATCAGGCCCTGGGGATTTATCGGCCTTCAATCCCATCAATTTCCCCAACACAATTTCCCGACTAATAAGCATTTCCTTCAGTTCCTCCTCCTTACTAGACCCTCCGAACCCTTTTATATCCGGAAGGTTGTTTGTGTCCTCCTCAGTGAATACCGAACCAAAGTACTTGTTCAATTGGTCCGCCATTTCTTTGTTCCCCGTTATGACTTCCCCTGATTCTGACTGCAGGGGACCTACGTTTGTCTTTAGTTACCTTTTTCTCTTTACATATCTATAGAAACTTTTGCAATCCTTCTTAATGTTCCCTGCAAGCTTCTTCTCGTACTCCATTTTCCCTGCCCTAATCAAACCCTTTGTCCTCCTCTGCTGAGTTCTAAATTTCTCCCAGTCCCCGGGTTCGCTGCTATTTCTGGCCAATTTGTATGCCACTTCCTTGGCTTTAATGCTATCCCTGATTTCGCTTGATAGCCACGGTTGAGCCACCTTCCCTTTTTTATTTTTATGCCAGACAGGAATGTACAATTGTTGTAGTTCATTCATGCGGTCTCTAAATGTTTGCCATTGCCCATCCACAGTCAACCCCTTTAGTATCATTCGCCAATCTATCCTAGCCAATTCACTCCTCATACCTTCAAAGTTAGCCTTCTTTAAGTTCTGGACCATGGTCTCTGAATTAACTGTTTCATTCTCCATCCTAATGCAGAATTCCACCATATTATGGTCACTCTTCCCCAAGGGGCCTCGCACAACGTGATTGCTAATTAATCCTCTCTCATTACACAACACCCAGTCTAAGATGGCCTCCCCCCTAGTTGGTTCCTCGACATATTGGTCTAAAAAACCATCCCTTATGCACTCCAGGAAATCCTCCTCCACCGTATTGCTTCCAGTTTGGTTAACCCAATCTATGTGCATATTAAAGTCACCCATTATAACTGCTGCACCTTTATTGCACGCACCCCTAATTTCATGTTTGATGCCCTCCCCAACATCACTACTACTGTTTGGAGGTCTGTACACAACTCCCACTAACGTTTTTTGCCCTTTGGTATTCTGCAGCTCTACCCAGATAGATTCCACATCATCCAAGCTAATGTCCTTCCGAACTATTGCCTTAATTTGCTCCTTAACCAGCAATGCTACACCACCTCCTTTTCCTTTTATTCTATCTTTCCTGAATGTTGAATACCTCTGGATGTTGAGTTCCCAGCCCTGATCATCCTGGAGCCACGTCTCCGTAATCCCAATCACATCATATTTGTTAACATCTATTCGCACAGTTAATTCATCCACCTTATTGCGGATACTCCTTGCATTAAGACACAAAGCCTTCAGGCTTGTTTTTTTAACACCCTTTGTCCTTTTAGAATTTTGCTGTACAGTGGCCCTTTTTGTTCTTTGCCTTGGGTTTCTCTGCCCTCCACTTTTCCTCATCTCCTTTCTGTCTTTTGCTTTTGCCTCCTTTTTGTTTCCCTCTGTCTCCCTGCATTGGTTCCCTTCCCACTGCCATATTAGTTTAAATCCTCCCCAACAGCACTAGCAAACACTCCCCCTAGGACATTGGTTCCGGTCCTGCCCAGGTGCAGACCGTCCGGTTTGTACTGGTCCCACCTCCCCCAGAACCGGTTCCAATGCCCCAGGAATTTGAATCCCTTCCTGCTGCACCACTGCTCAAGCCACGTATTCATCTGCGCTATCCTACGATTCCTACTCTGACTAGCACGTGGCACTGGTAGCAATCCCGAGATTACTACTTTTGAGGTCCTACTTTTTAATTTAGCTCCTAGCTCCTTAAATTCGTTTCGTAGGACCTCATCCCTTTTTTTACCGATGTCGTTGGTACCAATGTGCACCACGACAACTGGCTGTTCTCCCTCCCTTTTTAGAATGTCCTGCACCCGCTCCGAGACATCCTTGACCCTTGCACCAGGGAGGCAACATATCATCCTGGAGTCTCGGTTGCGGCCGCAGAAACGCCTATCTATTCCCCTCACCATTGAATCCCCAATCACTATTGCTCTCCCACTCTTTTTCCTGCCCTCCTGTGCAGCAGAGCCAGCCATGGTGCCATGAACTTGGCTGCTGCTGCCCTCCCCTGATGAGTCATCCCCCTCAACAGTACCCAAAGCAGTGTATCTGTTTTGCAGGGGGATGACCACATGGGACTCCTGCACTACCTTCCTTGCACTGCACTGTTGGACGGAGCAGATATAATGGTAAGTACTGCAGGGAATAGAATACGGCCAGGGTGATCTCCTGGATTAGTTTCGATCACCTAGTTGGGTCGGAGAAGAATTTTCCCAGATTTTTTCTCCCTGAATTGGCCTGGGTTTTTAACTGGTTTTTGCCTCTCCCAGGAAATCACATGGCTCCGATTAGGGTGGAGTGTAGAATGTTTTAGTATAAGGGATGTTGCAGTTGTGGTGAGGTGAACTGGTTGGCCTGGGTGCTGTTGCCTTTCCGTCATTGTTCATAGGTTTATATGTAACCCTTTAAGACTGCTGACCAAGGGCCATGTGGCTCTTTGCCAGCCGGCGCGGACACGATGGGCCGAAATGGCCTCCTTCTGCGCTGTAACTTTCTATGTTTCTATGTTTCTTTGATGACTAGGAAGAAATTGGTTGGGATCACTGAAGCTGGATTGGAGTGAGATGTAGAAGATTTGTTCACAACACTGACAGGTGGTCAGATCTTCTCAAAGTTGGATCTTACAAGTGCCTACTTACAGTTTGAACTAGATGAGGAGTCCAAGTCATGCTTGACTATAAATACCCATCTCAGCCTATATCTATTTAATAGGCTCCCATGTGGAGTGTCTTCCACCCGTGCCATATTCCAAGATGAACCAGATTTTGCAAGATATTGAAGGGGTAGTATGTTATTTAGATGACAAATTAATTTCAGCACCAAATAGACAAATTGATAATAACATATTGGCCCCAAGTTTCCACATGATTTGCTCCTGATTTTTAGGAGCAACTGGTAGAGAACGGAGTATCTTAGAAATCGGAATTCTCCACATTTAAGTTTTCTGCAGTTCTAGTCAGGTAGAACAGTTTCACTTTTGAACAGAATTTATTTTTCAAAAGGGGGCGTGACCGGCCACTGACGCCTGATTTGAAAGTTTCCACAGTGAAAACGTACTCCAAACTAACTTAGAATGGAGCAAGTGAAGATTTTTGTAGGCCTGAAAAAACCTTGTCTACACATTAAAAAATCAGGCGCAGGTTACAAATTAGGCGTCCAGAACGAGGTGGGGGGGGTGGGGGAAGGGAAGTCATTACATTCTACAATAAATCCTTATTTATACTTATACAAATATTATACAAATAATTCCAACCTGAATAAAAATTTATAAGCAAAGAAAAGATTAAAAAAACCATGTTCCTACCTGTGTGAAAGTGCTTCAGGCAGGGAGAAGGCTGCAGGAAGCCTCACAAGTTGAGGCAGCCGTTCCCGACGGCAGGGCGGGGAGGAGGCAGTGAGGAGGCAGCCGTTCCCGACAGCAGCGGGGGGGGGGGGGAGGCAGGGAGGAGGCAGCCGTTCCCGAAGGCAGGGGGGGTGAGGAGGCAGTGAGGAGGCAGCCATTTCCGACGGCAGGGGGTGGAGGAGGCAGGGAGGAGGCAGCCATTCCCGACGGCAGGGGGGGGAGGAGGCAGTGAGGAGGCAGCCGTTCCCGATGGCAGGAGGGGAGGAGGCAGGGAGGAGGCAGCCGTTCCCGACGGCAGCAGGGGGTGGAGGCAGTGAGGAGGCAGCCGTACCTGACGGCAGGGGACGGGAGGAGGCAGTGAGGAGGCAGCCGTTCCCGACGGCAGCAGGGGGGAGGCAGGGAGGAGGCAGCCGTTCCCGACGGCAGGGGGGGGAGGCAGGGAGGAGGCAGCCGTTCCCGACGGCAGGGGGGGAGGCCGTCGGGAAACGGTTGCCTCAACTTATGAGGCTTCCTGCAGCCTTCTCACTGCTGCAAGAAGCCTCAGTGCTGATCATGGAAGGTCAATGTGGTTTTATTAAAAAATGTAAAAAATTGAACAGCTACAAAGAACTGCAAAAATGGCCGAGTGCCAATGTTTCCTTCACACTGCGCGTGCGCGAACGCTCCAACGCGCACGCGCAGGGTTGCCGGCACGAAAAAAACTCATTTAAATGGTACCCGCCCCCTCCTACTTACAAAATCGGCGCCAGTGGTAGGCTCCGCCCCCTGGGTGCCACGCCAAGCTGACATCGAGCTGCAAAGCGCTCGAGAATAGCGCGTTTTTTTTCAGGCGCCGTTTTCGGCGAGAAAAATGGCCGCCCAGCTCGGAGGGGCGCCTGTTTTGCCGCGTGTGGAAACTTGGGGCCATAGAATGAAATGCTCAAACTACTGGAGAAGCACAGAGTACGAGTGTCAGCTCGCAAGTGTGAGTTATTTCAAAACTCCGTGGAGTACTTCGGGTACAGAGTAGACAAAGATGGTTGACATCCAACCAAGGGAAAGCTGGATGCAATCAGAAATGCACTCACTCCCAAGAATGTCACTGAACTTCGATCATTTTTGAGTCTTTTGAACTATTAAGGGAAGTTCCTACAAAATGTGGCTACAGTCGTATGTCCACTGAATGAACTATTGAAAAAACAGATCCATTGGAAGTGGTCAGTGTAAAGTCCTGTCCCTGCAGTACAGACTCACATGAGGCACATGCTGAAGTCAAGGTCACTCAGGACCTGCACGTTTATTATACAGCACTCGAATGCCACACTTGCCTGAGACCTGTCTTTATATACCTGTGTGGGACAGGTATCCAGTGTCTCCTGCAAGTGCACCCCTGGTGGTAAGGTATGCTGGTGGTTACAGGTCATATCTAGTTACAGTCATGTATAGCATGGTAAGATACAGTTGTGTACAGTAGTGTGAGATACATGACATCACCCTCTCCCAAGGTCTTATTGTCGTTATAGGTTCAGTCTCTCAGGTGGTCTACGCTCTCGCGTGGAGCGTCTGAGTTGTGGTTCAGTTGTTTGCCTTGGTGCCTGTTTTCCTTTCGGTGTGATTGCTGGTATCTCGCCTGGGCTGTCTGTTTCGTTCAGTATGATTGTTGGTGTCTCGCCTGGGCTGTCTGTTGGGATTGCCCTTTCCTCAGGTTGTTCCCTATGTCTGTCCACCAGATGTGGTGTGAGTTTCACATTGTAGTCTGCCTTTGGTTCCGCAGTGTTGTTGGTGAATCTACTTTTGACTTGGTCTACATGCCTCCGGCAGGTTTGGCCATTGTCCATTTGTACTACCAGTAGCCTATTTCCTTCCTTGCCTGTTACTGTCCCTGCAAGCCATTTGGGACCCCTGCCATAGTTTAGTACAAACACTTTGTCCCCTATCTCATTCTACCTCCCCCTCTAATTTCGGTCATGGTACTCAGTTAGCTTATGGCGCTTTGCCTCAACAATTTCGTGCATGTCTGGGAGGATTAATGAGAGCCTTGTCTTTAAGGTCCTTTTCATCAACAGTTGTGTGGGGGGAACATCAGTCAATGAATGCGGACGAGATCTGTATGCCAGCAGCAGTCACGACAGGTGGCCCTGCAGCATGGGACCTTGGATTTTAAGCATGCCTTATTTAATGATTTGCACTGCTCACTGCGCCTGGCCGTTGGGGGCTGGCTTGAACGGTGCCGTCTTAACATGATTTATGCCGTGGACAATTATAAAATCTTGGAATTCTGCGCTGGTGAAGCACGTACCATTATCACTGACCAATATGTCAGGAATTCCGTGCGTTGCAAACATGGTTCCAAGGCTCTCCATAGTGGTGGAGGTGGTGCTCGAGTTTAAAATGGTGCATTCGATCCACTTTGAAAATGCATCTACAACTACGAGGAATATTTTGCCCATGAATGGGTCCGCATAGTCTATGTGCACCCGCGACCACGGTTTGGTGGGCCAGGGCCAGGGAAGCCTCCCTGGGGGCATTACTTAGTTGGGCACAAATGGTGCACCGTCAGACGCAGAGCTCCAAGTCCACGTTAATGCCAGGACCCCAGAAGTGGGATCTGGCTATGGCCTTCATGAGAACGATCCCCGGGTGCTCGCGGTGGAGCTCCTGGACAAATGCCTCTCTGCCTCGCAGAGGCATAACTACTCGGCTGCCCCACATCAGGCAGTCTGCTTGTAGTGATAGCTCATGCATGCGCCTGTGAAACGGTTTGATCTCCTCGGGGCAGGCATCACAAGGCTGTGCCCAGTTACCAGTTAAGACACATCTTTTTAATTAGGATAACGTGGGGTCGCTGGCCACCCAGGCTCTGATTTAGCGAGCCATCATGGGCGAACCTGTGGACTCAAAGGCATTGATTGCCATAACTATCTCACAGTCCTATTCATCAGACCCTTCCGTGGTCGCCAGGGGTAGCCTGCTAAGTGCGTTGGCACAGTTGTCTGTGCCTGGTCTGTGCCTTATGGTTTAGTCGTAGGACGCCAGCATGAGTGCCCACCGTTGAATGCGCGCCGAGGTTGGTGTTTATTGCCTTGCTCTCGGATAGCAGGGGCGTGAGGGGCTTGTGGTCGGTTTCTAACGCGACCTTGGCCCCGAAAAGGTATTAGTGCATCTTTTTGACACTGTACACGCACGCCTCCTTCGCCACCACACGCGAAAGTGACCTGGAGGCATAAGCTATGGGTTGTAATTTACCCGCAGTAGTGACATGTTGTAAAACGCACCTGACCCCGTATGCTGACGCATCGCATGTGAGAACTAGCTTTTTACCTGGGTCAAAGAAAGTCAAAACACTGTTGGAACATAGAAGGTTGCATGCCTTATTGAAGGCGCGTTTCTGGGCGTCCCCCCAAAACCAATCGCACCTCTTTCTGAGTAGCACATGGAGAGGCTCCAGCAGTGTGCTTAGGTTCTGCATAAAGTTCCCAAAGTAATTGAGCAGCCCAAGAAAGGCGCGCAGTTCCGAGACATTCCGGGGCCTGGGTGCCAGGCGAATTGCTTCGGTTTTGGTCTCTGTTGGGCGGATTCCATCAGCGGCAATCCTTCTGCCCAAAAATTCAACCTCGGGCGCGAAAAACAGACACTTGGATTTCTTAACTCTTAGGCCTACCCGATCCAACCACTTTAGTACTTCCTCCAAATTGCGGAGATTGGAGTCGGTGTACCTGCCCGTGATAAGTATGTCATCTTGAAATACAATCGTCCCCGGGATGGACTTGAGCAGACTCACCATGTTGCGCTGGAATATAGCAGTTGCCGACCTGATGGCAAATGGGCATCGATTGTACATGAAAAGGCCTCAATGTGTGTTGGTAGTGAGTAGCTTAGACTCATCAGTCAGTTCTTGAGTCATATACGCAAATGTGAGGTCTAGTTTCGAGAAAAGTTTTCCTCCAGCCAATGTGGCAAATAAGTCCTCCGCTCTGGGCAGCGGGTATTGGTCCTGTAGGGAGACTCTGTTTATGGTAGATTTGTAATCCCCACAGATTCTTACAGATCCATCAGGCTTCATGACTGGGACGATGGGACTTGCCCAGTCACTAAATTCCATGAGTGATATAATGCCTTCCCGCAGAAGCCTGTCTAGTTCATGTTCAATCTTTTCCCTCATCACATAGGGTACAGCTCTAGCCTTGTGATGGACCGGTCTAGCATCCTGTGTGATGTAGATTTTGACTTTAGCCCCTTTGAAGGTGCCCACACCTGGCTGAAAGAGATGTTCAAATCAACTTAGAACTGTTGAGCAGGAGATCCGTTCCTCTGATGACATGGCGTAAACATCATCCCATTTCCAATTTAGTTTAGCCAGCCAGCTTCTCCCTAGCAGTGCTGGGAGATCTCCGGAAACAATCCACAGGGGAAATCGGTTCACTGTCCCTTTGTGTGTGACTGAGAGCATGGCGCTGCCAAGGACTGGGACGATTTATTTGGTATATGTCCTTAGTTTGGTGTCGACCCTTGTGAGTTTTGGTCTGTTTGTGCGGCCACAGCTGTTCAAATTGTTGAGCGCTCATGAGAGATTGACTCGGTCCCGTATCCAGCTCCATGTTGATGGGTATCCCGTTGAGTAGGACCTTCATCATTATTGGATGCGTCTTGTTGTAAGAACAGTGGCCATTGATCGTGTTGACCCGCTGTACCTGGGTGTCCCGGTTACTGTCCCCAATGTCTTCTGGTCCGCTTTCCGACCCTCCCGATTTGTATACTAGCCGAGCTGCCGTTTTCCTGCACATGCGGGCCAGATGCCCTGTATAGCTGCAGTTTCTGCAAATGGCGTGCTGAAATCGACACCCCCTTGATTCGTGCCTTCCGCCACATTTCCAGCACAGACCGCTTTCATTGTTTCCAAAGGATGATCTGCGTCTGGCTGATCTCTCTTGAGCTTCTCTCAGTTTGTAGTTGATTGCTTGCATTGTGGGTTGATGAGGTGTGAATGGCCATTCATGTGGCCCTTGATGGCTTCTGGCACCACTGCCTGCTGTTGAGGGCCTGCTCTCCTGCCTTTGTCTGTGTGTGGGGGTAGCAGCTTGTTTCATGCTGTGAATCCCTTGTTCCGATGTTTCGTTAGTTGTCATACCCACAGTGTAGATCAACCTCGTTTCTTCTTCTCCTACCAAGAATGTCTGTGCAACCAGTGCTGCTGCCTCTGGAGTCAAGTTCTTGGTCTCTATGAGCTTTCGAAATATGCCTGCGTGGCCTATTCCTTCAATAAAAAAATCTCTTAGTACTTCTCTCCTTAGTTCATCGGAGAACTCACATAAGCTAGCCAACCTCCGAAGTTCCGCCACGAAGTCGGGTATGCTCTGGCCCACACAGCGTCTATAGTTGTAGAACCTGTGTCTGGCCATGTGTAGGCTGCTTGCTGGCTTCAGGTGGTCTCTTACCAGTGTGCTCAGCTCTTCAAACGACTTGCTTGCTGGTTTCTCGGGTGCCAGCAGGTCCTTCATTAAGCGTATGTGTTCGAGCCACAGCTGGTCAAGAGACGGGCTCTTGATGCCTAACCAGTCTTTGGTTATGAAGCTTTGCTGGAGCCTTTCTATAAAGTCCTCCCAATTATCTCCGGCATTGTATTTTGCATCTGAGCCGTTGGTCACCATTCTGTGGATTCTGTAATCCCGTCACTGGTCGCCACTGTAAAGTCCTGTCCCTGCAGTACAGACTCGCACGAGGCACATGCTGAAGTCAAGGCCATTCAGGACCTGCACCTTTATTACACAGCACTCAAATGTCATACTTGCCTGAGACCTGTCTTTATATACCTGTGTGGGACAGGTATCCAGTGTCTCCTGCAAGTGCACCCCTGGTGGTAAGGTATGCTGGTGGTTACAGGTCATATCTAGTTACAGTCATGTATAGCATGGTAAGATACAGTTGTGTACAGTAGTGTGAGATACATGACAGTCAGAAGAATGAGTTAAAACATTCAACGAGTGTAAAAGCAAATTGGTAGAGAGCACCATGTTAGTTTACTATGACACATCTTAGGAGATCAAGGTAGCATGTGATGCCTCTCCATATGGAGTTGGGGCAGTGATCTCTCATGTACTACAAAGTGGGGAGGAGAGACCAATTGCTTTTTCTTCATGCACTCTTAGTGCCAGTGAGCGTAATTATGCCCAACTTGAAAGGGAAGCTTTGGAATTAATTTTTGGGGTCAAAGAGTTCCACAAATACTTGTATGGTTGTAAGTTTACCAACATTACGGACCACAAGCCCCTGACAGCAAACCTCCATCCAAAGTCCCCAGTTCCAACATTAGTTCTAGCCCGAATGCAGAGATGGGCTTTGATTTTGTCAACATATACAGTAATGCTGATACAATGTCTAGATTGCTTTCCCCATCACAAGTTACACCCAATAGCGAAGAAGTGTTCTATTTTTCATACATTGATGAACTGCCAGTCACAGCTGAAGAGATTGGTAGAGCAACCAAGTGTGACCCAGTTATGTCAAAGGTGTATGACTATATTGCAAATGGCTGGCCAAACCAGGTAACAGTCAAAGATATTCATCCATTCTTCATTCGTAGCAATGAATTATCAGTCGATAAAGATTGTATCATGTGGGGTGCAAGAGTGGTTATACCAAATAAATTCTGGTCGAAATTATTAGGAGACCTCCATGACCAAGAATGTGCTTGACCAAGAATTTTGCACGCAGTTACTTATGGTGGCCAGGTCTTGATAAAGATATAGAGTAGATCGTAAGTCAGTGTACGACATGTCAATCGGTAAGCAAGGAACCACCATCAGTACCATTACAACCATGGAAATGGCCTCCCCGGGTGTGGCAAAGGCTACATATTGATTTTGCTGAGCTAGAAGGACAACAATTGTTCATTGTGATTGAGAGCCATTCGAAGTGGTTCGATGTGTTTCCAATGTGGAAAATAACAACAAGTAAAACATTAAACATTTTACGAAGATTATTTTCTTCATTTGGCCTCCCAGAAGAAATTGTTTCTGATAATGCACTATAATTTCATTCAGATGAATTGCACAATTCACGAGCAAAAATGGTGTGAAATATAACAGGGTTCTACCGTACCATCCTGCTTCAAATGGTGCAGCAGACTGCACAGTACAAATTGTAAAACGTGCCCTCATCAAACAGATGTTGGATCCAAATACAAAGAAATGACAGTTGTCATTGGACCACGAATTGGCTAATTTTCTAATTACATATCGTAATATTCCTCATACAACTACTAGTAGAACACCAGCAGAGTTGTTTCTCAAACGACAGCCACGAACCAGATTCTCGTTGTTAAAACCAAACTTGGCACAGTCCGTAGAATAGAAACAATTAAGACAGAAAGAGAATCAAGATAGGGGTAGGGTAAAAGAGAGAAGTGTGAAATTAAACCAGAAGGTGAGAGTGAAGAACCATCACCATAAATGGTTAAAGTAGTTACCAGGAAGGGTGGTGAAGATATGTGGTCCTCGCACATATTTGGTCAAGATGTTTGATCATGGCTAACAAGGGAAATTGGGGATAGTGTTAAATGCAAGGAAGAGGCATATAAATTGGCCAGGAAAGCAGCAAACCTGAGGACTGGGAGAAATTTAGAATTCAGCAGAGGAGGACAAACGGTTTAATTAGGAGGGAGAAAATAGAGTATGAGAGTAAGCTTGCAGGGAACATAAAAACTGACTGCAAAAGCTTCTATCGATATGTGAAGAGAAAAAGATTAGTGAAGACAAATGTAGGTCACTTGTAGTCAGAATCAGGTGAATTTATAATGGGGAACAAAGAAATGGCAGAACCAATCTGCACCTGAGGAGGACCAGAACCAATGTCCTAGGGAGAGTGTTTGCTAGTGCTGTTGGGGAAGGTTTAAATTAATATGGCAGGGGGATGAGAACCTATGCAGGGAGATAGAGGGAAGTAGAATGGGGGCAGAAGCAAAAGATAGAAAGAAGAAAAGTAAAAGTAGAGAGCAGAGAAACCCAAAGCAAAAAGCAAAAAGGGCCATATTACAGCAAAATTCCAAAGCGGGGAAGTGTGTTAAAAAGACAAGCCTGAAGCGAGAAGTATTCGGAATAAGGTGGACGGGTTAACTGTGCAGATAGCAGTTAACCGGTATGATGTAATTGGCATCATGGAGACATGGCTTCAGGGTGACCAAGGCTGGGAACTCAACATCCAGGGGTATTCAACATTTAGGAAGGATAGACAGAAAAGAAAAAGAGGTGGCGTGGCATTGCTGGTTAAAGAGGAAATTAATGCAATAGTAAGGAAGGACATTAGCCTGGATGATGTGGAATGGGTAGCTACGGAATACCAAAGGGCAGAAAACGCTTGTGAGAGTTGTGAACAGACAACCAAACAGTAGTAGTGAGGTTGGGGACAGCATCAAACAAGAAATAAGGGATGTGTGCAATAAAGGTACAGCAGTTATCATGGGTGACTTTAATCTACATATTGATTGGGCTAACCAAACTGGTAGCAATGCGGCGGTGGAGGATTTCCTGGAGTGTATTAGGGATGGTTTTCTAGACCAATATGTCGAGGAACCAACTAGAGAGCTGGCCATCCTAGACTGGGTGATGTGTAATGAGAAAGGGCTAATTAGCAATCTTGTTGTGCGAGGCCCTTTGGGGAAGAGTGACCATAATATGGTAGAATTCTTTATTAAGATGGAGAGTGACACAGTTATTTCAGAGACGAGTGTCCTGAACTCAAGGAAAGGTAACTTCAATGGTATGAGACGTGAATTGGTTCGAATAGACTGGCGAGTGATACTTAAAGGGTTGACAGTGGATAGGCAATGGCAAACATTTAAAGATCACATGGATGAACTTCAACAATTGTACATCCCTATCTGCAGTAAAAATAAAACTGGGAAGGTGGCTCAACCGTGGCTAACAAGCGAAATTAAGGATATTGTTAAATCCAAGGAAGAGGTATATAAATTGGCCAGAAAAAGCAGCAAAGCTGAGGACTGGAGAATTTTATAAGACAGCAGAGGAGGACAAAAGGTTTAATTAGGAGGGGGAAAATAGAGTATGAGAGGAAGCTTGCTGGGAACATAAAAACTGACTGCAGAATATTCTATAGATATGTGAAGAGAAAAAGATTAGTGAAAACAAACGTAGGTCCCTTGCAGTCAGATTCAGGTGAATTTATAATGGGGAACAAAGAAATGGCGGACCAGTTAAACAAATACTTTGGTTCTGTCTTCACGAAGGAAGACACAAATAACTTTCTGGAAATCCTAGGGGACCGAGTGTCTCATGAGAAGAAGGAACTTAAGGAAATCATTATTAGGTGGGAAATTGTGTTAGGGAAATTGATGGGATTGAAGGCCGATAAATCCCCGGGGCCTGATAGTCTGCATCCCAGAGTGCTTAAGGAAGTAGCCCTAGAAATAGTGGATGCATTGGTGATTATTTTCCAACAGTCTATCGATTCTACATCAGTTCCTATGGACTGGAGGGTAGCTAATGTAACACCACTTTTTAAGAAAGGAGGGAGAGAGAAAACAGGTAATTATAGGCCGGTTAACCTGACATTGGTAATGGGGAAAATGTTGGAATCAATTATTAAAGATGAAATAGCAACACATTTGGAAAGCAGTGATGGGATCAATCCAAGTCAGTATGAATTTATGAAAGGGAAATCCTGCTTGACAAATCTTCTAGAATTTTTTGAGGATGTAACTGGCAGAATGGACAAGGGAGAACCAGTGGATGTGGTGTATTTAGACTTTCAAAAGGCTTTTGACAAGATCCCACACAAGAGATTGATGTGCAAAATTAAAGCACATGGTATTGGGGGTAGTGTACTGACGCGGATAGAGAACTGATTGGCAGCCAAGCAGCAGAGAGTCGGGATAAACGGGTCCTTTTCAGAATGGCAGGCAGTGACTAGTGGGGTGCCACAGTGCTCAGTGCTGGGACCCCAGCTATTTACAATATACATTAATGATTTGGATGAGGAAATTGAGCGTAATATTTCCAAGTTTGCAGATGACACTGAGCTGGGTGGAGGTGTGAGCCGTGAGGAGAATGCTAAAAGGCTGCAGGGTGACTTGGACAGGTTAGGTGAGTTGGCAAATGCATGGCAAATGCAGTATAATGTGGATAAATGTGAGGTTATCCACGTTGGTGGCAAAAACATGAAGGCAGAATATTATCTGAATGGCAGCAGATTAGGAAAAGGGGAGGTGCAACGAGACCTGGGTGTCATGGTACATCAGTCATTGAAAGTTGGTATGCATGTACAACAGGTGGCGAAGAAGGCAAATGGCATGTTGGCCTTCATAGCTAGGGGATTTGAGTATAGGAGAAGGGAGGTCTTAATGCAGTTGTACAGGGCCTTAGTGAGGCCTCACCTGGAATATTGTGTTCAATTTTGGTCTCCTAATCTGAGGAAGGACATGCTTGCTATTGAGGGAGTGCAGCGAAGGTTCACCAGAATGATTCCCGGGATGGCTGGACTGACATATGAGGAGAGACTTGATCGACTGGGCCTGTATTCACCGGAATTTAGAAGGATGAGAGGGAATCTCATAGAAACATATAAAATTCTGATGGGACTGGACAGGTTAGATGCAGGAAGAATGTTCCCGATGTTGGGGAAGTCCAGAACCAGGGGTCACAGTCTAAGGATAAGGGGTAAGCCATTTACGACTGAGATGAGGACAAACTTCTTCAGTCACAGAGTTGTTAACCTGTGGAATTTCCTACCGCAGAGAGTTGTTGATGCCAGTTCGTTGGATATATTCAAGAGGGAGTTAGATATGGCCCTTACAGCTAAAGGGATCAAGGGGTATGGAGAGAAAGCGGGAAAGGGGTACTGAGGTGAGTGATCAGCCATGATCTTATTGAATGGTGGTGCACGCTCGAAGGGCCAAATGGCCTACTCCTGCATTTATTTTCTATGTTTCTATGTTTCTATTTTCTGTCTTTGCTAAGGAAGACACAAATAACCTTCCGGAAATACTCGGGGACCGAGGGTCTAGAGAGAAGGAGGAACTGAAGGAAATCCTTATTATTCAGGAAATTGTGTTAGGGAAATTGATGAGATCGAAGGCTGATAAATCCCCAGGGACTGATAATCTGCATCCCAGAGTACTTCAGGAAGTGGCCCTAGAAATAGTGGATGCATTGGTGGTCATTTTCCAACATTCTATAGACTCTGGATCAGTTCCAATGGTTTGGAGGGTAGCTAATGTAACCTGACTTTTCAAAAAAAGGAGGGAGAGAGAAAACGGAATCATAGACCAGTTAGCCTGACATCGCTAATGGGGAAAATGTTGGAATCAATTATTAACGATATAATAGCAGCGCATTTGGAAAGCAGTGACAGGATCGATCCAAGTCAGCAAGGATTTCTGAAAGGAAATCATGCTTGACAAATCTTCTAGAATTTTTTAAAGATTTAACTTGTAGAGTGGACAAGGGAGAACCAGTGGATGTGGTGTACTTAGACTTTCAAAAGGCTTTTGACAAGGTCCCACACAAGAGATTGGTGTGCAAAATTAAAGCACATGGTATTGGGGGTAATGTATTGATGTGGATAGAGAACTGGTTGGCAGACCGGAAGCAAAGCGTAGGAATAAACAGATACCTTTTCAGAATGGCAGGCAGTGACTAGTGGGGTACCGCAAGGTTCAGTGCTGGGACCCCAGCTATTTACAATATACATTAATGACTTAGACAAAGGAATTGAATGTAATATCTCCAAGTTTGCAGATGACACTAAGCTGGGTGGCAGTGTGAGCTGTGAGGAGGATGCTAAGAGACTGCAGGATGACTTGGAAAGGTTAGCTGAGTGGGCAAATGCATGGCAGATGTGGTATAATGTAGATAAATGTGAAGTCATCCACTATGGTGGCAAAAACAGGAAGGCAGAATATTATTTGAATGGTGACAGATTAGGAAATGGGGGGTGTAACGAGACCTGGGTGTCATGGTGCATCAGTCATAGAAAGTTGGCATGCAGGTACAGCAGGCGGTGAAGAAGGCAAATGGCATGTTGGCCTTCATAGCTAGAGGATTTGAGTAGAGTAGCAGGGGGGTCTTACTGCAGTTGTATAGGGTCTTGGTGAGGCCACACCTTGAATATTTTGTACAGTTTTGGTCTCCTAATGTGAGGAAGGACATTCTTGCTATTGAGGGAGTGCAGCGAAGGTTCACCAGACTGATTCCCGGGATGGCAGGACTGACATATGAAGAAAGACTGGATCGACTAGGCTTCTATTCACTGGAATTTAGAGGAATGAGAGGGGATCACATAGAAACATATAAAATTCTGACGGGATTGGACAGGTTAGATGCAGGAAGAATGTTCGTGATGTTGGGGAAGTCCAGAACCAGGGGTCACAGTCTAAGGATAAGGGGTAAGCCATTTAGGTCTGAGATGAGGAGAAACTTCTTCACTCAGAGAATTGTGAACCTGTGGAATTCTCTACCACAGAAAGTTGTTGAGGCCATTTCGTTAGATATATTCAAAAGGGAGTTAGATGTGGCACTTACTGCTAAAGGGAGGAAGGGGTATGGAGAGAAAGCAGGAATGGGGTACTGAAGGTGCATGATCAGCCATGATCTTATTGAATGGTGGTGCAGGTTAGAAGGGCCGAATGGCCTACTCCTGCACCTATTTTCTATGTTTCTATGTCTATGTTTCTATGGACAGATTAGGTTTGTTCACATTGATCATATTTTACTTACAGATGTGAACCAGTTGAAGGTGGGAATGATTCAATAATTTCTGACTCATCATATAATTTTGGTACAAGTAAAGTATCAGTAGAATATCCTATATCAACTGTCGTGGAAACAAATCCAAGAGAAAGTCAGAATTTAAGTCTGAGTCTGAGTCAGGCAGAAAAGCAGTTTGAAGTTCGAGAAAGTTCAAATGGAAATAAAGGGCATCTCTTGGAGGAAAACATTCCTCGGAATCAGCCTCGAATGAGTTTAAATTCGACACCCTGTTTGGAAGGTTCTGTTCGAGAGCAAAGGTATCCTCTTCGAAACAGAAAACAAGTAGTTAAGCTTCATTTGTAAATATTGCAAAATAAGTCCATATCTTTTGTTATGTATAATCTCATCATCATAGGCAGTCCCTCGAACGAGGATGACTTGCTTCCACGAGAGTTCACAGATGTTTCAATGAAGGACCCAATGTTCCAGTCCTGAACTCCAGTTGAGGGGGTGGAAGATGCCTGTGCGTAAATTTTTTTAATGTGTGGTGACCATTGCACATCAGCCACCACACAGGCTCGACAGAGCTGTGCCTTTATCCAGTGGCAAGGATTAACCAGGATGACTGGAGGCCTGCTCTGCTGTGCGGATCTAGTGCGCACACATATTGCTGTGTGGGCAGGTCCGTGCTGCCCCTGGGCCTTCGGCTCTTCTGGGCCCTGTACCTTCATTTGCCGCACCTCCACCACGATGTTCCAGAGCCCGGCGCTCCAGCTCCATTTATAGCCCCGACCTGCGGTGGTGTTCTCACACAGGTGGGAGCAGCGAATCGGGAGGATCTTATACATGATATGTATAACCATGCAAGTTATGTATGATGATTATTTTTATATAATGACTTCTTCATTAAGGAGGTAGTAGTTAATATATATAGCTCCACCTGTGGACTACTGTGGCCAATGCAGTGTACAAATAAAGAGGGAACAGGTCACCTGACTAGAGTATCGGAGTGTTCTGCCATCTTAATGCTTGTGTGTGTTTGTGAGTTGTACTGAAGATATTACAATGTTTAACATTTTACTAGATTCAGCACACAGAAGAAATCTCCCTCCGTGGCTGATAGCAGGGAGATTCCCTTGTAGTTTCTGCAGTCGGACTTGTCACCTTTTAAAAAAATGGTTACAATCACTATGAACCAAGTGTTTGGTGGGTCATACAAGTGCAACTAATGTTAAAAGCTCATATCTTCACAAGGTGAGCATATGTGGCCATCTTCACAAAGGTCTTATCTTAGAGAGGGATTTACAACTCCTTCCCTTCACCCTACTGATCCTCCTCAATGGGGTCTCAGGGCCTTCAGCAAGGCTGGTAGTCAATTGCTGACCAATCTGCAGCTACACATGATGGCCGAGCAGGGCATCCCTGACTAGCTCGGGCTCTGGAAGACCCGGCTGCAGACTGCGTTACCTCAGCATGGCCGGAAGCACTCTGTTGTGGATGGAGTGCGGAGCGCGGCAGCTGCAAAGTTGGAACGATGTCACCTGAGAAATGACATCAGGGTCCAATTGGCCCAACAGGCTGATACTCCCCCAGGGCAGAGCATCACCATCAGCAGAAATCTGGGTGAGATCAGAATCCTGCGCTGGGTCGGCAAGGTTAGGTCCCCGATCAACTAATGGGGCCCCAGACCAGATGGCAACGGTCAGTGTATCCGTTGAATCTATTTGCTTCTGCATCAAGAGTGTCTGTGACTGCAGTACACCAGAGAGCTGACTAAGGACACCTCACACTGATGGCATTTGAGTATGCAGGCCTACAATAGCATCGGCCTGGTGCTTAATGGCCACTGCAATGTCGGCCATAGCCCGTGCCACCATGTCTGGGACCCATGGTCACTGTTTACAGCCAGCATCCGTTGGTATCTACCAAAGATGGGCTGCTGATAGGCATGAGCAACAGTTGAGGCAAATTCCTCTATCTTCACAGCTAGTGTATTGAGACTCTGGGGTACCCTTGCTAGTGCATCCAGCAGATCACTGTGCAACTGCAGGGATTGTCTTGTGACAACCTCGAGGTCGGGCTCATCGTCAGAGTGCTGCATCACCCAGGTGCGCACTTACCCTCCGGCTTCCCCTCTCCCATGGCATTGCTGGAGGCTATTGGATCCCGGAGCATCACCCACCTCCGCCTCCCCCAAAACCCTGGTCAGCAGCACTGCTGGCCCCTCTCTCTGACGGTGTAGCCTTCTGCGTGAGGTCGAAAGAGGTGTTGTCCTCCTGCTCCTCCTCGTCCTCATGGTCGTTGCCACCATCTGTACCCATGGAAGGATCCTGAGAGGGCTCCGGTGGATCTGGTTGATCATCTGAAAGCATAAACACAGAAGTGCGGTTACCTGCAGGGGATGGGGGTCAGGAGCAGGAAAGGCATTTGTGAATGCCAGTCTCATGAAAATAGCTGCACATTGATGGTGTCAGGGTCAAGTGCCCTGCAGATCGTTACAAAGGAACTCAACATACTGTCACTGTCCGGAGTGGGGTCAGCCGCACGCACCGCCATCACATCAACTTGCACAGCCATCAGGGCAGCTATCCATTCCTCTAATGGAGTGAGCACTTGGAGGTGTGGCTCCCCTCCGGCTCCCTCCACCAATGCGCATTTGCTCCTGCCAGTTGTGGGCGAGCTTCACCTGTAACATTAAACAGTGTGCCCAAGCGCCTTACATACTTTACTACATTTTATTCGATGAGAGTCTTCACAGCTCAATGTAACCGCCATTTGCGGTGTCGACTGACTGTGGCAATGCTTGAATTAGGGTGACAGGACTTCATAGTAACGGGGAGGCTACTGTCTTCGACACGCATATGAAGACTGAGGAGTTAACAACATGAGGGGTGGGTCTGGAGAGCCACGCAGCAAGGTTAACAGCGCATGTAGGCCCTTGCAGTGGGTGAGGCTGCAAATGGGAACCTTGACTGTGGCCTCACCCACTTAGAGCATGGATTCCGAGACACTACATTGAGCAGAGAGTGCACATTGAGGTCAGCGCATAGCATGTTGGAAGTTTGAAATTAAAGATACTCACCCTCACACTCCGTGTCAGGTCGTTCCACTTTTCCCAACATTGCATCGATGTCCGTGACACGGTGTCATTCGCAGACACTTGCTCTGCTATCTTCCTCCATAGCCTTCGGTATGTTTGGGGTTGGGGATCTCTTCCCAGCCTCTGTCCTCAGCACTTGCCGACGCCTCTCCAGGGCATCAAGAAGTGCATCCAGCGCGGTGTCCGTGAACCGTTGGGTGCGCTGACGAGCTGCTGCTGCTGGGTCTGCCATCCTCACTCTCTGAGTGAGTGTTGGAAGCGAATATAGCCACGAGGTGTTGAAGCGGCCAGTCAATGCCTCAATGGAATCCAGGCGGCTCCACTATGTCTGTGGCGCAGCTCCAAATGATGCCTAAGTCCTGGATGTTGTGCCCATGCTTAATGGCCCACTTAGCGCAGCGTAGCGCCCCCAGGTAAATGTGCAATGCCATGATTTAATGCTGCTATGAATTCTTTCGACGTCAACACTTAATTTCGCGTTTGGGGTGCGTGCCTGAAGCGCGGCATTAAAAAATACTCTCATGCGGTGACAACACCTCAAAAATGTCGGTACCAAATTGCGACCCCTTAATTTTCAAAGGAATAAAGTGTTGGATAATTTTAAGAGGGCGAATTTTAGGTTCTGTGTGCGAGCTCGCTGAGAGGTAAGTGCAGCGGGTTTTACATCCTCCACTTTGGATGAGTACTGCTCTGCTAAAACTTCAGGGTCTGGCTAACAACAATAGTTTAAACAAGGTCATAGCTAAATTGGGTGTGCCAGGAGGAGGAATCAATTGAAAAATTTAAAAGGGGGTGCAGCCACTTTAAAGTGAATGGTGATAAATGAGTCAAACATTTAAAATGGCTAATAAATATTTTCAAAAGATATTTGAGCCTTTGGGGCACAGAAGTGGTTGACAATAAACAGCGAGTAGCACAATAAATGTGGAGGCAGGAAGTGGAGTCTGTGGGCTGGTGCTAGAGCTGCAAAGCACTCAAACCCAAATGTTACTGCCTGGTAAATCAAAGGTACAGCTGCAAGAGCTGGATGTGAGGAGGACTGTTCAGTTTGACACAACAAGCACCTCCATAGAGAATAGCAGAGCAGCATGCATGGCAGGAGGCGATGGGCAGCTTCACACCTCCAATCCCTGGGAAAAGATGTGGAAGAAGATGACAACCTCTGTAGATACAATGGGTCTATTTTTCAGGTACAGTGCCTGTGCATAAAGGCAACACAAGGTTGTGGGCAATCAGCTTCACAAGTTCTGCTGGCCCCTGTCAAATCCTCACACAATCTTACAGTTCTTTTATTTCTGACCATGCACACCCACAAGGCACACATTACTGTAACTTACAGTTGAAATAAATAAGGAACTATTATTTACATAGCACCTTTCACAACCTCAGGACATTTAGGGATAGAGAATTCAAAAGATTCACAACCCTCTGAGTGAAGAAATTCCTCCTCAGCTCCGGTTTAAAAGACCAACCCCTTATCCTGAGACTATGACCCCTAGTTCTAGACTCTCCAGCCAGGGGAAACAACCTCTCAGCATCTACCCTGTCAACCCCCCTCGAAATCTTATATGTACGCTGATGACACCCAGCTCTACCTCACTACCACTTCTCTTGACTCCTCCACAGTCTCTAAATTGCCAGACTGTTTGTCCGACATCCAGTTCTGGATGAGCAGAAATTTTTACCAATTGAATATTTGGAAGACCGAAGCCACTGTTTTCAGTCCCTGCCTTAACCTCCGTTCCCTAGCCACTGACTCCATCCCCCTCTCGAACTTCAGTCTGAGGCTGAACCACACTGTTCACATCTTGATGTCATATTTGACCATGAAATGAGCTTTCGACCACACATCCACAACATAACTATTTCCATCTCTGTAACATTGCCTGTCTCCAACCTTGCCTCAGCTCATCCACTGCTGAAGTCCTCATCCATGCCTTTGTTACCCCTAGACTTGACTATTCTGAAGCGCTCCTGGCTGGCCTCCCACATTGTACCCTACGTAAACTAGAGGTGATCCAAAACTCGGCTGCCTGTGTCCTAACTCGCACCAAGTCCTGTTCAGCCATCACCCCTGTGCTTGCTGACCTACATTGACTTCCAGTTAAGCAACACCTTGATTTCAAAATTCTCATCATTATTTTCAAATCCCTCCATGGCCTTGCCCTTCCCTATCTCTATAATCTCCTCCAGCCACACAACCCCCCAAGATGTCTACGCTCCTCAAATTATGACCTCCTGAGCATCTCTGTTTATAATTGTTCAAACATTGGTGGCCGTGCCTTCTATTGCCTAGGGCCCAAGCTCTGGAACTCCCTACCTAAACCTCTCCACCTCTCTTTCCTCCTTCATGACACTCCTTAAAATATACCTCTTTGACCAAGCCTGATTTAATTTCGACTTATGCGGCTCGGTGTCAAATTTTTATCGCATAATACTCCTGCGAAGCGCCTTGGGACGTTTCACTACTTTAAAGGCGCTATATAAATACAAGTTGTTGTTTCAATGAGATCACCTCTCATTCTTCTAAACTCCAGAGAGTATAGGCCTAGTCTCCTCAATCTCTCCACATAGGATAACCCTCTCATCCCAGGAATCAATCCAGTGAACTTTCGTTGCACTGCCACGAAGGCAAGTATATCCTTTCTCAGATAAGGAGACCAAAACTGTGCACAGTAATTCAGTTTTGATCTCACCAAGGCCCTGTACAAATATAGCAAGAGTTTCCTTACTCTTGTACTCCAACTCTCTTGCAATAAAGGCCAACATATCATTTCCCTTCCTAATTGCTCGCTGTATCTGAATGTTAACTCTGTGGCCAGTATGTTCCCATTGCTGAACGTGCGGATTTGGGAGCGGGTAGGCAGTTAAAAGTGCAGAAATTGACAGCGCATCGGGAACCCGCTGTCATCCCGCCGACGTCCGCCATTAGCACGGGCACATTTCGAGACATGCCACAGACCCGCTCAAGAGAGCGGGCGACCTCATTGAGGTACTTAACAGCTCGTTGCGAGACCCTTAACTGCCGTTTTAACATCAGGTTTTGGCTTTATCTGGTCACACACGGGCTTGCCTGTGAAGGGGAGGCTGAAGTTCAGTGGCCATTGTGTGAGTTCATTAAGTGACAGCTGGAAAAGCACATAAATACAGACACCTTACACCTGCTTCCTTGCCTAATGGAAAAGCTCTTGCTGGCACCTTTTTTTGCAGAGGTTTTGCTTTCGGAGTTTGCAAGTGATTTCTGCAACCTCGGAAGCTCCTCTCGCCACATTGCTAGTCACTATCAGAACACTGAAGGATCATGCCTCTGATCTAAACTTCACCTTCCATCTATTAGATCACCATGAGTGCTGCTTATGCTGTCTGACCTTGGACCTCAGATACGGACCAAGGTGAGCCCCAGCACCAACATCAGCAGCAGCTGCAACCACAACACCAGTCTTCTCCTCAATAACCTGATGCTGTACAGGAACAAGGGGCTCAGCACAGGGCTGCATCACACCAGGGCCGATACCCCCAACACAGGGGGATGAGCTTCCTGGCAGTGCCAAAGGAGGCTCAGGCTACTTTGCCAGATCATCGCAGAGATTTGTAGCTTGCTGGAACAAGACCTGCTGCCCAAAGGACCTGGTGGGCACCCACTGATGTATCACCCAGGTGACCGATGCCATGTTTCACAAGTCAGCCACTCATGTACATTTTGCCACTGATGCAACGAGTGTTGCCGAGCGGGCATCGGCTTTGCAGTACTGGGTGGCTTCCCACAGGTGCAGGGCATCATCAACTGCACACACGTGGCTATCAAGGCAACCCCACATCACCCAGGATTGTTTGTGAACCGCAAGGGCTTCCACTCCCTCAAGTACACCTCGTCTGCAACCATATAAAGATGATCATGCATGTGTGTGTCAGATTCTCTGGCAGCTGTCATGACTTTTTCATCCTGCGCCAGTCCATCCTCCCTCAGCTCTTCGCATTTCCAAACAGATTTACTGGCTGACTGCTTGGAGACAGGGCTATCTACTGAAGACATGGCTGATGACCTTTGAGGAGGTCAAGTACTGAGGCCGAGGAGCATTATAATGAAAGCCACATGTCTACCAGATGTGTCATACAGCAAGCAATTGGCATGATGAAGATACGCTTCTGATGCCTTGACAGATCTGGAGGAGCTCTTCAGTATGCACTAGCCAGGGTCTCCAAGATCATTGTCGTATGCTGTGCACTGCACAACATAGCGCAGCAGCGAGGATTGGGGCTGCAGGAGAAGCAAGGCCTCTTCAGTGAAGGAGGAGGAGGAGGAGGAGCAGAAGGAGAATGTGGGGAGGAGGAAGAGGAACAGGTGGAACACGAGGAGGAGGAGGAACCTGAGGTGGAGATGGCACCAGTTCATTGTTGCCCGGGAGACCTGGGATGGACGCAAAATGGCCAGATTTACTTAACTTGCACCAGTGCACCATATGGCTGCCAGATGCTATACTAAATTCTCCCCGCCCCCCACAACACCACAAAGCAGTTCTACAATGACCAAACCATTCCTGTCACCCAAACCCCCGTTGTTCGAGGTTAAGTAATGTCTCACCATTCACTCCAAGTGACAAAGCCAGGTAGCAGGCAAAAATGGACAAGACCGGAAAGTAATACAAAGAAATAAATTTATGTGCGTCATAAATATCACTGAAATTTCACATTCACATTTTTTTATACACCCATGTATATGCCCTTCTGCATCTAGGATTGTGTCTTTTTTCTTTAACGACTGCTTCTACAAGGTGCAACCAATGTGGTTTCAGCAGAGGTAGAGTCAGGCTGCTCACTTCCATGCTATGAATGCTTAGACACTTTTGGTGGATGTCCTCTGGGTTTTGGAGCCTGTGAGGGCCCCACCAAAGACTGCTCCTCCTGCAATTGTGCAGGGGCAGACCTAACCATCGGGATACAAGACAGCATGTGGGGCTTTGACTGAGGGGGAAGCAACAGGGGAGAAAAGGGAGTGCTTTGAGAAGAGCCCCTACTTAGAAACATAGAAAATAGGTGCAGGAGTAGGCCATTCGGCCCTTCTAGCCTGCACCGCCATTCAATGAGTTCATGGCTGAACATTCAACTTCAGTACCCCATTCCTGCTTTCTCGCCATACCCCTTGATCCCCCTAGCAGTAAGGACCTCATCTAACTCCTTTTTGAATATATTTAGTGAATTGGCCTCAACAACTTTCTGTGGTAGAGAATTCCACAGGTTCACCACTCTCTGGGTGAAGAAGTTCCTCCGCATCTCGGTCCTAAATGGCTTACCCCTTATCCTTAGACTGTGACCCCTGGTTCTGGACTTCCCCAACATTGGGAACATTCTTCCTGCATCTAACCTGTCTAACCCCGTCAGAATTTTATATGTTTCTATGAGGTCCCCTCTCATTCTTCTGAACTCCAGTGAATACAAGCCCAGTTGATCCAGTCTTTCTTGATAGGTCAGTCCCGCCATCCCGGGAATCAGTCTGGTGAACCTTCGCTGCACTCCCTCAATAGCAAGAATGTCCTTCCTCAGGTTAGGAGACCAAAACTGTACACAATACTCCAGGTGTGGCCTCACCAATGCCCTGTACAACTGTAGCAACACCTCCCTGCCCCTGTACTCAAATCCCCTTGCTATGAAGGCCAACATGCCATTTGCTTTCTTAACCGCCTGCTGCACCTGCATGCCAACCTTCAATGACTGATGTACCATGACACCCAGGTCTCTTTGCACCTCCCCTTTTCCTAATCTGTCACCATTCAGATAATAGTCTGTCTCTCTGTTTTTACCACCAAAGTGGATAACCTCACATTTATCCACATTATACTTCATCTGCCATGCATTTGCCCACTCACCTAACCTATCCAAGTCGCTCTGCAGCCTCACAGCATCCTCCTCGCAGCTCACACTGCCACCCAACTTAGTGTCATCCGCAAACTTGGAGATACTACACTCAATCCCCTCATCTAAATCATTAATGTACAGTGTAAACAGCTGGGGCCCCAGCACAGAACCCTGCGGTACCCCACTAGTCACTGCCTGCCATTCTGAAAAGTACCCATTTACTCCTACTCTTTGCTTCCTGTCTGACAACCAGTTCTCAATCCATGTCAGTACACTACCCCCAATCCCATGTGCTCTAACTTTGCACATCAATCTCTTGTGTGGGACCTTGTCGAACGCCTTCTGAAAGTCCAAATATACCACATCAACTGGTTCTCCCTTATCCACTCTACTGGAAACATCCTCAAAAAATTCCAGAAGATTTGTCAAGCATGATTTCCCTTTCACAAATCCATGCTGACTTGGACCTATCATGTCACCTCTTTCCAAATGCACTGCTATGACATCCTTAATAATTGATTCCATCATTTTACCCACTACCGATGTCAGGCTGACCGGTCTATAATTCCCTGTTTTCTCTCTCCCTCCTTTTTTAAAAAGTGGGGTTACATTGGCTACCCTCCACTCCATAGGAACTGATCCAGAGTCAATGGAATGTTGGAAAATGACTGTCAACGCATCCACTATTTCCAAGGCCACCTCCTTAAGTACTCTGGGATGCAGTCCATCAGGCCCTGGGGATTTATCGGCCTTCAATCCCATCAATTTCCCCAACACAATTTCCCGGCTAATAAGGATTTCCCTCAGTTCCTCCTCCTTACTAGACCCCCCGACCCCTTTTATAACCGGAAGGTTGTTCGTGTCCTCCTTCGTGAATACCGAACCAAAGTACTTGTTTAATTGGTCCGCCATTTCTTTGTTCCCCGTTATGACTTCCCCTGATTCTGACTGCAGGGGACCTACGTTTGTCTTTACTAACCTTTTTCTCTTTACATATCTATAGAAACTTTTGCAATCCGTCTTAATGTTCCCTGCAAGCTTCTTCTCATACTCCATTTTCCCTGCCCTAATCAAACCCTTTGTCCTCCTCTGCTGAGTTCTAAATTTCTCCCAGTCCCCAGGTTCGCTGCTATTTCTGGCCAATTTGTATGCCACTTCCTTGGCTTTAATACTATCCCTGATTTCCCTTGATAGCCACGGTTGAGCCACCTTCCCTTTTTTATTTCTATGCCAGACAGGAATGTACAATTGTTGTAGTTCATCCATGCGGTCTCTAAATGTCTGCCATTGCCCATCCACAGTCAACCCCTTAAGTATCATTCGCCAATCCATCTCAGCCAATTCACGCCTCATACCTTCAAAGTTAGCCTTCTTTAAGTTCTGGACCATGGTCTCTGAATTAACTGTTTCATTCTCCATCCTAATGCAGAATTCCACCATATTATGGTCACTCTTCCCCTCTCACCATCATCCCTCTCATGGGCCACCCACATTTCCCTGCTAGCAAGCAGCTGGAGAGCACTTTGTTATACATCAGTGGGGCGATAAACGCCCCAGTCTACATTAGTATCCCTACTCGAGATGAGGTCAATGAGTGTCTGCAATCTGTTATTCACAGTAAGTATGTTCTCATGTGACTGGCGCATTTACTATTCTATGCAGGTGGCCAACACTACTCTATTTCTCACAGGACCGACCGAGGTGTGCGTATCTACGCTGCTGCTGGGTGCGCTTGGGTCTGCAGATGGTGCACCCTCAGAGACTGGAACTTCCCCTGAGGAGTCGTCTTCCTCCTCCATCTGGACAGTGGGTGGGGGGGTGGGGGGGCGGTGGGGGAACAACTTGTGGGAGAGTAAAGAGATGAATTAAAAATAACTAACAGACATAAAACAGAGAGTATGAATTAACGGGTCATTTTCGCGATGGCAGGCTGTAAATAGCCGCAGGGATCAGAGCTTGAGGCTCAGCTAAATACAATCTATATCAATGGTCCTGAAACTGCGGCCTCTCTGGGTGCGTAAGATGTGCTCTCACGCCGGAAGAAGCCTCTCAAGTTCCGGGTTTAGGCGTGCACTGTGCATACGCCTGAACCTGGCACTTGCGATCTGTCGAAATGTCTTTTGACAGATCACACGCATCCCCGGAAAAGGGCCGTCGCGGGCGAAGATTTGGGCGACTTGCCCAATGCTTGCCCAGCGAATGTCCTTCAAACTCTTATGACAGGTAAAAGCAGACATGAGAAAACTATATTGTAATTGGTGGTCTAAGCCCACGTGATCCCAGGAAGCGCATATGCTCCTGGGATGTGTAGGCCCCTGCGCTGGACTGCGCAGCAAGGCCTCGGAGTGCAAGTGTTTGCTCCTCCGGGACCACCAAGTACTTTTGGATTTTTTTTTGGTCAGAGGCATCTGCTCGGGGGAAGCTTCTGACTGCAATTTTTGGCCCAATGACTTAGATGAGGCAACTAAGTGTAATCTATCTAAGTCTGCTGACGATACAAAGATAGGTGGGATATTAAGCCTTGAGGAGGATGCAAAGAGGCTGCAATGGGATATAGGCCCATTAAGTGATTGGGCAAGAAGCTGGCAGATGGAGTATACTGTGGGGAAATGTGAAAGTATCCACTTTGCTAGGAATGCTAGAAAAGCAAAATATTTTTTAAAAGGTGAGAGACTAATAAATGTTCATTCGCAGAGGGATTTGGGTGTCCTTGTACACGAATCATAGAAAATTAACTTGCAGGCACAGCAAGCAATTAAGAAGACAAATGGTATGTTAGCCTTTATTACAAGGGGGTTGGTGTATAAGAATAAAGAAGTCTTATTGCAATTGTATACAGTGTACAATTTTGGTCTCCTTGTCTAAGGAAGGATCTATTTGCCTAAGAGGGGGTGCAATGAAAGTTCACCAGACTGTTTCGTGGGATGAGAGGGTTGTCCTATGATGAGAAATTAAGTAGAATGGGCCTATATTCACTGGAGCTTAGAAGAATGAGACGTGATCTCATTGAAATATATACAATTCTTAGAGATCTTGGCAGAGTAGATGCTGAGAAGTTGTTTCCCCTGGCTGGAGAGTCGAGAACTAGGGGTCACAGGGACCGATTTTCATCAAGGCCTCTGCCTGTCGAAGTGCCGCCCAAAGTACCGCCGATGGCCACCGAGATACAGGACGGTACTTTGGGCGGGATATTCATTGCCGGGGTCCCTCGAAGGTTGGCGGGTAGCAAATGAACGACGTACACCGCCAATCTGGGCGGCAGCGGGCGGGAGGTCTCATTCTCAGCAGCCGAGGCGCTTGCCGCCCAAGTGCCGCTGAGGATGGAGTCAGGCCCATGGAGGGTCGAAGACCTGAAAAAAAAAATCACCAATAAAAAATACAAACACTATCCAAAGACCTTCAGGAGACCCCATGCAGGTAAGTCGCTTTTCAAATTTTTTTTAACATGTTCACTTACCTTTTTTTCAGGTTCTTCAGATTTACCGTCGGGGACAGACCAGCCTCCAGCCAGCGGTTCATCCCTGTTCTGCCGCCGAGTCCTGCCCACTCCTGCCCTCAGGAATCTGGGAGTTCGGTGGGCGGGAGGTCAGTTGTGCCACTCGGCCGTCCGCTGATGTCAGTGGGCGGTTTCCGGCGGCTCTTCCCTCCCGCCCGCTCCAGGCCATCTCGAAAGTGGCAGTGGACGGATCTTCTGGAGGAATGTTGGCGGGAGTGGGCTGCAGTCGGCGACAGCGGACAGTGGGCTGATGAATTTTAGACCCATAGTCTCAGGATAAGGGGCCGGCCATTTAGGACTGAAATGAGGAGAAATTTCTTCACTCAGAGGGTTGTGAATCTTTGGAAGCCAATACCCCAGCGGGCTGTGGATGTTCAGTCATTGAGTGTATTCAAGACTGAGATCAATAGAGTTTTGGCCACTAATGGGAAAACAAAATATGTTGATAGGGCGGGGAAGTGGAGTTGAAGTAGAAGATCATCCATGATCTTAATGAATGGCGGAGCAGGCTCTCTGGGCCATATGGTCTACCCTGCTCCTATTTCTTATGTTCTTATTAAGATCATGGGAGGGTATGTCTGCTGAGGTTCGTCGACTCATCCATCGTAACTTTGCTGGAAGAGCTGCAGCAATCCTGAAAAAATATGTAAACAGATGTTACGCTGTTTTTCCAGGGTTTTTACAGCTCTTCCATCAAAGTTATGGCAGACAAGCAGGGGAATCTCCGTGGAAATTCATTCTTTACATCTCTGCTGCGTGACAAGTTGGCACCTATGGGAAGAGATGCAAACTGGAGGAAGATCTCAGAAATTACAAGCTTTGATTCCCTTGGAGCAGGTCACACTGAATAACCTTGTCAATTATAACATTGTGGGAGTAAAAGCAGGTTAATTTGCAAGCTTCTTCCAAACTATGGCAATTAGATATTAGATATACAGCTGCCTTTTTTCATTCACTCCCACAAAGGTGAAGGCAATCACAAAGTAACACAAGCAACATATACAATACCTTGTAAAGTGAATTCTGTCAGAGAATGTCTCTTGAAGAGCAGCATGATAAAATTAGTCACTTTTTATTGTAATCCTAGGAAACAGCCTGCCAATGGACCACGACCCTGTAGACCTCTCAACAGTGTTTTCAAACATCCCTGAGCATCAAAAGGAAAGGACCCTGTACTCAACGTAGCTTCCAGATGCAGTCGTACACCCTGAAGAGGTACAGATGATGGTATTGTGCAAGACATTTTGCAGATCCCATCTGTTAAGTCCTGACTCTAATGTACTGACTTACACGAGACACATGCTGAAGTCAAGGTCACTCAGGACCCGCACCTTTAATTCCAGCTCTCCAGTGCTGCACTTGCCTGAGACCTCCCTTTATATACCACAGTGGGACAGGTATGGAGTGTCTCCTGCAAGTGCACCCCTGGTGGTGAGGTATGCTTGTTCCAGGTCATATCCAGTTACAGTCATGAATAGCATGGTAAGATACAGTTTTATACAGTAATGTGAGATACATGACATCAACCTCCGCCAAGGTCTTATTGCCTTTATAGATTCAGTCTCTCAGGTGGTCTGCGCTCTCGCGTGGAGCGTCTTAGTTGTGGTTCAGTTGTTTGCCTTGGTGCCTGTTGTTAGTTCGGTGTGATTGCTGGTATCTCGCCTGGGCTGTCTGTTTCGTTCGGTGTGATTGCTGGTATCTCGCCTGGGCTGTTTGTTTTCTTCGGTGTGATTGCTGGTATCTCGCCTGGGCTGTCTGTTGAGACTGCCCTTTCCTCAGGTTGTTCCACCTGTCTGTCTACCAGGTGTGGTGTGAGTTCCGCATTGTAGTCTGCCTCTGGTTCTTCAGTGTTATCAGTGAATCGACTTTTTACTTGGTCTCCATGACTCCGGCAGGTTTGGCCATTGTCCATTTGTACAACCAGTAGCCTGTTTTCCTCTTTGTCTGTTACTGTTCCTGGAAGCCATTTGGGACCCAGGCCATAGTTTAGCACAAACACTTTGTCCCCTATCTCATTCCACCTCCCCCTCGAATGTCGGTCATGGTACTCAGTTAGCTTTTGAAGCTTAGCTTCAACAATTTCATGCATGTCTGGGAGGATTAACGAGAGCCTGGTCTTTAAGGTTCGATTCATCAATAGTTGGGCGGGGGGAACCCCAGTCAACGAATGTGGACGAGAACTGTATGCCAGCAGCAGTCGCGACAGGCGGCTCTGCAGCGTAGGACCTTGGATTCTGAGCATGCCTTGTTTAATGATCTGCACTGCTCGCTCCACCTGGCCATTGGAGGCCGGCTTGAAAGGTGCTGTCTTAACATGATTTATACCGTGGTCAACGATAAAATCGTGAAATTCTGCGCTGGTGAAGCACGGACCATTATCACTGACCAATATGTCAGGAATGCTGTGCGTTGCAAACATGGTTCTAAGACTCTCCACAGTGGTGGAGGTGGTGCTCGAGTTTAAAATGGTGCACTCGATCCATTTTGAAAATGCATTAACGACTACGAGGAACATTTTGCACATGAATGGGCCCACATAGTATACGTGCACCCGCGACCACGGTTTGGTGGGCTAGGGCCAGGGGCTTAGGAGGGCCTCCCTGGGGGCATTACTGAGTTGGGCACAAATGGTGCACGGATGGACGCAGAGCTCCAAGTCCGCGTCAATGCCAGACCAACAGACTTGAGTACTGGCTATGGCCTTCATAAGGATGAACCCCGGGTGCTCGCGATGGAGCTCCCGGACAAACGCCTCCCTGCCTCATAAGGGCATAACTACTCGGCTGCCCCACATCAGGCAGTCTGCCTGTAGTGAGAGTTCATGCATGCGCCTATGGAAGGGTTTGACCTCCTCGGGGCAGGCATCGCGAGCCTCTGCCCAGTCACCGGTTAAAACGCATCTTTTAACGAGAGATAACGTGGAGTCGCTGGTCGACCAGGCTCTGATTTGGTGAGCCGTCATGGGCGAACCTGTGGATTCAAAGGCATTGATTGCCATGACCATCTCACAGCCCTGTTCATCGGACCCTTCTGTGGTCGCCAGGAGTAGCCTGCTATGCACGTCGGCACAGTTGTCTGTGCCTGGTCTGTGCCTTATCTTGTAGTCGTAAGCCGCCAGCATGAGTGCCCACCGCTGAATACGTGCCGAGGTTTTGGCGTTGATTGCCTTGCACTCAGATAGTAGGGACGTGAGGGGTTTGTGGTCGGTTTCTAACGCAAACTCGGCCCCGAAAAGGTATCGGTGCATCTTTTTGACACCGTACACGCACGCGAGCGCCTCCTTCTCAACCATACCGTACTGGCGCTCCGCCCGCAAAAGTGACCTGGAGGCATAAGCAATGGGCTGCAATTCACCCGCATCATTGACGTGCTGTAAAATGCACCCGACCCCGCACGCTGACGCATCATACGTAAGGACTAACTTTTTACCTGGATCAAAAAAGGCTAGAACACTCTTGGAACATTGGAGGTTGTGTGCCTTATTGAAGGCGCGTTCATGGGCGTCCCTCCAAAACCAATCGCACCTCTTTCTGAGTAGCACGTGGAGAGGCTCCAGCAACATGCTCAGGTTCTGCATAAAGTTCCCAAAGTAATTGAGTAGCCCGAGAAAGACATGCAGTTCCGAGACATTCCGGGGCTTGGGTGCCAGGCGAATCACTTCGGTTTTGGATTCTGTTGGGCGGATTCCATCAGCGGCAATCCTTCTGCCCAAAAATTCAACCTCAGGCGCGAGAAACAGACACTTGGATTTCTTAACTCTTCGGCCTACCCAATCCAATCGACTTAGTACTTCCTCAAGATTGCGGAGATGAGAGTCGGTGTCTCTGCCCGTGATGAGTATGTCATCTTGAAACACAACCATCCCTGGGATGGACTTGAGCAGACTTTCCATGTTGCGCTGGAATATAACAGCTGCCGACCTGATGCCGAATGGGCATCGATTGTACACAGAAAGGCCTCGATGTGTGTTGATGGTAGTGCGTAGCTTAAACTCTTCAGTCAGTTCTTGCGTCATATACGCAGATGTGAGGTCAAGTTTCGAGAAAAGATTTCCTCCAGCCAATGTGGCAAATAGGTCCTCCGCTCTGGGCAGCGGGTATTGGTCCTGTAGGGAGACTCTGTTTATGGTAGACTTGTAATCCCCACAGATTCGCATGGATCCATCAGGCTTCATGACGGGGACGATGGGGCTTGCCCAGTCGCTGAATTCCACAGGAGAAATTATGCCTTCCCGCAGAAGCCGATCCAGTTTGTTTTCAATCTTTTCCCTCATCACATAAGGTACAGCTCTAGCCTTGTGATGGACCGGTCTGGCATTCTGTGTGATGTAGATTCTAACTTTAGCCCCTTTGAAGGTGCCCACACCTGGCTGAAAGAGATGTTCAAAATGACTTAGAACTGTTGAGCAGGAGGTCTGTTCCTCTGATGACATGGCGTGAACATCATCCCATTTCCAATTAAGTTCTGCTAGCCAGCTTCTCCCCAACAGGGCTGGGAGATCCCCAAGGACAATCCACAGGGAAAGTCGGTGCACCATCCCTTTGTGTGTGACTGAGAGCATGGCGCTGCCAAGGACTGGGTCGATTTCTTTAGTATAGGTCCTTAGTTTGGTGTCGATCTTTGTGAGTTTTGGTCTGTTGCTTTTGTGCGGCCACAGCTGTTCAAATTGTTGAACGCTCATGAGGGATTGACTGGTCCCTGTGTCCAGTTCCATGTTGACGGGTATCCCGTTGAGTAGAACCCTCATCATAATTGGAGGCATCTTGGTGTAAGAACAATGGACATTGATCGTGTTAACCCGCTGTACCTCGGCGTCCCGTGCATTGTTCTAACCGTCTTCTGGTCCACTTTCTGATCCTTCCGATTTGTATACCAGCGGGGCTGCTGTTTTTCTGCACATGCGAGCAAGATGCCCTGTGTCGATGCAGTTTCTGCAAATGGCATGCTGAAATCGACACACCCTGGTTGAGTGCCTTCCCCCACATCTCCAACACAGATCGTTTCCATTGTTTCCGAAGGATGAGCTGCGTCTGACTGATCTCCCTTGAGCTTCTCTCAATCTGTTGTTGATTGCTCGCATTGTGGGTTGATGAGGTGTGATCGGCCGTTCATCTGGCCCTTGATTTTAATGGCTTCTGGTGCCACCGTCTGCTGTTGAAGGCCTGCTCTCCTACCTTTGTCTGTGTGTGGGGGTAGCTGTTTGTTTCACAATGTGAACCCCTTGTTCCGATGCCTCGTTGGTTGCCGTACCCGAAGTATAGATCAGTCTCGTTTCTTCTTCGCCTGCCAAGAACGTCTGTGCGACTAGTGCTGCTGCCTCTAGAGTCAAGTTCTTGGTCTCTATAAGCTTTCAGAATATGCCTGCGTGGCCTATTCCTTCAATAAAAAAGTCTCTCAGTACTTCTCTCCTTAGTTCATCGGGGAACTCACATGAACTAGCTAGCCTCCGAAGTTCCGCCACTAAGTCGGGTATGCTTTGGCCCACACAGCGTCTGTAGTTGTAGAACCTGTGTCTGGCCATGTGTAGGCTGCTCGCTGGCTTCAGGTGGTCTCTCACCAGTGTGCTCAACTCCTCAAATGACTTGCTTGCTGGTTTCTTGGGTACCAGCAGGTCTTTCATTAAAGTGTATGTTTTTGAGCCACAGCTAGTCAAGAGATGGGTTCTTCTCTTGTCTGCCTTATCGTCGCCCAGCCAGTCTTTGGTCACAAAGCTTTGCTGGAACCTTTCTATAAAGTCATCCCAATTGTCTCCAGCATTGTATTTCCCATCTGAGCTGTTGGTAGCCATTCTGTGGATTCTGTGATCCCGTAACTCATCGCCACTGTTAAGTCCTGACTCTAATGTACTGACTTACACAAGACACATGCTGAAGTCAAGGTCACTCAGGACCTGCAACTTTAATTCCACCTCTCCCGTGCTGCACTTGCCTGAGATCTCCCTTTTTATACCATAGTGGGACAGGTATGGAGTGTCTCCTGGAAGTGCACCCCTGGTGGTAAGGTATGCTTATTGTTCCAGGCCATATCCAGTTACAGTCATGAATAGCATGGTAAGATACAGTTATATACAGTAATGTGAGATACATGACACCATCTGCTTTAAGTAGCTTGCTGTCCTGCAGTACTCCTGGAGAGGAATTTCTGTGCAGTCAATTTCTCTGTGCTGTGCATAAACAGGAAAAATTCATTAAACATCAGCTGTAAATTTAAGACAACAACATACTTCAAAACAGCAGCTGCAAATTATAAAACAATCCTAACCTAAGCAATTCAAATAATTAAAAAATACTCCAAACAATATTCGATTTTTTTTTAATGTTAAAGCACTTCCACAATTCAATCCTTCAGACCCTTTAAACTGGGACTTTTACCAACTGCTCTCTCTTAATATGAGATTAAAATTAATAGAAGTCCCACTTAGTCTCACTCTCAAAGGGAATAGAAGTGAACTGAATGTGCATAAAGTTCCAATCGGAACATGATTTAGTTAAAGTTAGGTAAAGACCAGCATGTGTAATAGATATGCACTTTCCCGATCCTGGCTCACCCAAATCCCACCAATAGTATCATTGCCACCAGTCAGAAAACACACCATAGTGAGTTGAATACAAGAGAATATCACCTTACTTGAACTCTATTAACAATATAAGGGTAATTTTTGATGTTGTGCTTTTGGCAGGGAGCCTCGCTCTTGTGCAGTGCATATTAAAAATTCAAACATGCGCTACATATGATTTTCCAACTATTTAAATCAACAGTTGGTGAATCGTGGACAACATTTGACCAAATTTCTAATATGTAGCCGAGGCCCCTTGCCAGCAAAACACATACTGATCAGGGAGCGCAGAAGTATCGCTGGGCAAAAAAATTTGCAGCTGGCGGGAACTTCCGCTCAGCGCTGCAAGAGGGAAGTAGGGCGCTAAATCAAGTGCTACCACTTCCCTTAGAGCGCTAAAGGAAGTGAGGGGACGGTAGCGGCAGAGCGCTGAGCAATGTTCAGTGCAGTGCTGCCATCTGTACAGGCTCCTTCCCTCACTTAAAGGGAAGGGTCAATGCTTGGGTGAATGAGTTTTCATGCTGTCTATATTGGGCCACAGCACCTGCGCTCTGTGTATAGCAGCCTTAAGCACGCTAAGAGAGTACAGGGCTGACAATTGCAGGGGCAAAGGAAATCAAGAAGCACCAGAATGGGAGATAAATAAAATTTTGCCCTACCTGACCACCACTGCCTTTAATTAGCACTCCCCAAGTGGCCAGCTGAGGTGTCAACACCTCCTGTAGCTGCCGCTGTTGACGCCCGGTGATGCTGCAGAATATTGCGCATTGGATGACGTCACGATCTACGGGGCGCAAAAGAGCGAGGCGGTACGTGTTTGCACCAGCGCAAAATTGCCAGGGAAGTTCGTGGGCGTCAGTGATTTCACCGCGCCCGGTCGGTAACCCATTAGCGCCCCCTGGAGATGCTAACCGGAGGTGTAAACCAGGCCAATTTCTCCCCCATATTTAGGTGGGATGATTGACCTTTACTCCAAGTAAAGGTCAATCATCCCACCTAAATATGGGGGAGACCTTTAAGTTCCGGAAATCTGCAGTAAAACATGGAAAATTCTAAGTTTGTTCCTTTTGCATTTTGTCTGCCATTCTTGGAGCTATGGTTCAAAAATAAATGTAGTTTGGAGAGTAAAAGATTCCTACACAAATCACTTTCCTAGGTTAGTGAAGGTTGTCCTTTTTCATACCTTCACATTACCAGTGGAATGGAGCTGACACAAGGCACAGGTGTAGAAACCAGGTTGGTGTTTGTCAGACTGGGTTGGTATTACAAATACTTTGCCACCAAATTCCTCTATTTTGCTGGAAATGGAAAACAGGATAATAACAAATATAGAAAATATTTGCTGTGTAGTAGATGTTTTAAACAAAAAACAAGTATAGAAATTTAAAAAATATCAAGGGCATAGATTTTGACTTGGTGCGATAGTGTAAAATGGGTGATAGAAACATAGAAACATAGAAAATAGGAGCACTAGTAGGCCATTTGGCCCTTTGAGTTGTACCGCCATTCAATATGATCATGGCTGATCCTCAATTTCAACACCACATTCCCGCTTTTTCCCCATACCCCTTGATGCCTTTTGTTTCTAGAAATCTATCTATCTCCCTCTTAAATATATTCAATGACTTGGCCTCCACAGCCTTCTGTGGTAGAGAATTCCACAGGTTCACCACCCTCTGAGTGAAAAAATTTCTCCTCATCCCAGTCATAAATTTCCTGCCCTGTATCTGTGACCCCTTGTTCTAGACTCCCCAGCCAGGTGAAACATCCTCCCTGCACCCAGTCTATCCAACCCAGTCAGAATTTTATACGTGACAATGAGATCCCCTCTCATTCTTCTAAACTCGAGTGAATACAGGCCTAGTCGACCCAATCTCTCCTCATATATCAGTCCTGCCATCCCAGGAATCAGTCTGGTGAACCTTCGCTGTACTCCCTCTATGGCAAGTATATCCTTTCTTAGGTAAGGAGACCAAAGCTGCACACAATACTCCAGGTGCGGTCTCACCAAGGTACTGTATAACTGTAGTAAGACATCCTTGCTCCTGTACTCAAATCCTCTTGCAATGAAGGCCAATATACCAGTTGCCTTCCTAACTGCTTGCTGCACCTGCATGTTTGCTTTCAATGACTGGTGTACAAGGACACCCAGATCCCACTGCACATCGACACTTCCCAAGCCATCACCATTTAAATAATACTTTGTCCTTATGTTTTTCCTACCAAAGTGGATAACTTCACATTTATCCACATTATACTACATCTGCCATGTGTTTGCCCACTCACTCAAACCTATCTAAATTGTCTTGAAGCATCTTTGCATCCTCCTCACAACTCACAATCCCACCTAGTTTTGTGTCATCAGCAAACTTGGATATATTACATTTGGTTCCCTCATCCAAATCTTTTATATATATTGTGAATAGCTGGGGCCCAAGCACTGATTCCTGTGGTATCCCACTAGTCACTGCCCACCACCCTGAAAAAGACCCGTTTATTCCTACTCTCTGTTTCCTGTCAGTTAACCAATTTTCAATCCATGCCAATACATTACCCCAAATCTTATGTGCTTTAATTTTGCACACTAACCTCTTATGTGGGATTTTATCAAAGGCCTTCTGAAAATCCAAATACATTACATCCACTGGTTCTCCCTTATCTATTCTATCAGTTACATCCTCAAAAAACTCCAGTAGGTTTGTCAAACATGATTTTCCTTTCATAAATCCATGTTGACTTTGTTTAATCCTGTTGATATTATCTAAGTGTGCCATTATCACATCCTTTATAATAGTCTGTAACATTTTCCCTACTACTGATGTTAGAGTAACTGGTCTATAGTTCCCTCTCTCCCTCCTTTTTTAAATAGTGGGGTTACATTTGTCACCCTCCAATCTGCAGGAACTGTTCCATAATCGATAGAATTTTGGAGATGACAACCAATGCATCCACTATTTCTATGGCTACCTCTTTTAGTACTCTGGGATGCAGATCATCAGGCCCTGGGGATTTATCTGCCTTCAGTCCCATTAGTTTCTCCAGCACTATTTTCTTACTTATAATCATTTCCTTTAATTCCTCTTGCTCACTAGACCCTTGGTTCCCTAGCAATTCTGGGACGTTATTTGTGTCCTCTTCCGTGAAGACGGAACCAAAGTATTTATTTAATTGTTCTGCCATTTCCTTGTTCCCCATTACAAATTCTCCCGTTTCTGTCTGTAAAGGATCTACATTTGTCTTTACTAATCTTTTTCTTTTTACGTACTTTTAGAAACTTTTGCAGTTGGTTTTTATGTTCCTTGCAAGTTTACTCTCATACTCTATTTTTCTCCTCTTATTCAATCTCTTGGTCCTTTTTTGCTGAATTCTAAACTGCTCCCAATCCTCAGGCTTGCTACTTTTTCTGGCAACTTTATCTAACTCCTCTTTGAATCTAATACTATCCTTAATTTCTTTTGTTAGCCATAGTTGGGCCACTTTTCCTTTTGTGTTTTTACGCCAGAAAGGGATGTATAACTGCTGCAATTCATGCATTCGTTCCTTAAATGTTAGCCATTGCCTATCCACTGTTATGCCTTTTAATGAATCCTCCCAATCTATAATAGCCAATTCATTTCTCATACCTTTGTAGTTTCCTTTGTTTAGATTTATACCCTAGTTTCGGATTGGACTACTTCACTTTCCATCTTAATAAAGAATTCAATCATGTTATGGTCACTCTTCCCTAAAGGCCCCTGCACAACAAGACTGTTAATTAACCCCTTTTCATTATGCAATACCCAATCTAGGATAGCCTGTTCCCTAAGAGGCTCCTCAACATACTGGTCTAAAAAACCATCTCGTACATACTTCAGGAATTCATCTTCCACAGTATTATTACTAATTTGGTTTGGCCAGTCGATATGTAGATTAAAATCACCTACGATTACTGTAGTACCTTACTACATGCATCTCTAATTTCCTGTTTGATGCCATTCCCTAACTATCACTACTGTTTGGAGGCCTATAAACAACTCCCATCAATGTTTTCTGCCCCTTGGTGCTCCTTAGCTCCACCCAGACTGATTCTACATCTTGATTTTCTAAGCTAATATCCTTTCTCACTATCGCTCCAATTTCATTCTTTACTAGCAACGCCACACCACCCCCTCTTTCTTTTCGCCTGTCCTTCCTAAATATCGAATATCCTTGGATATTCAGTTCCCAATACTGGTCACTCTGCACCCTGCAACCATGTCTCTGTAACTGCAATTATATCATATCCGTTTACATCAATTTCCGTTGTTAATTCATCTACTTTATTACAGATGCTTCGTGCATTCAGATACAATACTTTTAAGTTTGTCTTTTTAACATTATGAGACATCTTAACATCATTTTGAACTATAGCCCTATTTGCCTTATTGTTTTTTTTTCTTACCTGGACCCTATTTGTTATTGCACTCTTTTGTTTGTATGCTCTGTCCCTTCCTGATATAATCTGGTTATCCTTACCACAATCACTTTCCTGCATTGCTTCCTTTTCTTTTCTCTTTAGCATTCTAGATTGCTCTCTACTGCGATCGTTCTCCTCTCCACCCCCGCCCCCCCCCCGCCCTTATTTAGTTTTAAGCCCTGTCTACCTCCCTAGTTATTCGGTTTGATAGAACTCTGGTCCCAGCATAGTTCAGCTGTAGTCCATCCCCACGGAACAGCTCTCTCTTTCCCGTGTATTGGTCCCAGTGTTCCACGAATCGAAACCCACTTCTCCCACACCATCTCTGAGCCACACATTCATCTCCCTGATTCTATTGGCCCTATGCCAATTTGCTCGTGGCTCAGGTAATAATGTAGAGATTATTACCTTTGTGGTTCTGTTTTTCAATTTAGTCCCCAGCTGTTCAAACTCTCTCAGCAGAACCTCTTTCTTAGTCCTACCTATGTCATTGGTACCTACGTGTACCACGATAACTGGATCCTTCCCCTCCCACTTCAAGTTCTTCTCTAGCCCGGAGGAGATGTCCTTTACCCTGGCACCAGGTAGGCAACACAGCCTTCGGGACATGCGCTCTTGGCTGCAGAGAACCCTATCTATCCCCCTAACTATACTGTCCCTTACTACAACCACCTGCCTCTTTACTCCCCCAACTTGAATGGCTTTCTGCACCACGGTGCCTTGGTCAGTCTGCTCGTCCACCCCGCAGTCTGCGCACTTGTCCTCAAGCGTTGCAAGAGCCTCAAATCTATTGGACAAGTGCAGGGACTGAGGCTCCTGCAATACTACCTCCTGGATCCCCTTACCTGCTTCACTCACAGTCACACCCTCCTGTCCCTGACCATGTGTCAATTCTAAAGTATTTAATCTCGAGGGTGTGGCTGCCTCCTGGAGCAAAAGGTCCAGGTAACTTTCTCCCTTCTTGATCTCTCGCAATGTCTGTAGCTCGGACTCCAGCTTCTCAACTCTGAGCCGAAGTTTGTCGAGCCGCAGACACTTACCGCAGATGTAGTCGCCCTGGACCAAAACGTCCAGAAGCGATAGTGAATCGGCAGCTCGTTTTCATCTCTCCCGATTTCTATTTCCATTGAAGTCAATATAAAATAAATATTGTACACTATCGCACAAAGTCAAAATCTACCCCAAGGAGTCTTGATCCGATCACTTCAGTACAGAACAATTTAACTGTATGTGTGAATAAATCAGAGAGTGGTGAACCTGTGGAATTCTCTACCACAGGAAGTTGTTGAGGCCAATTCACCAAATATATTCAAAAAGGAGTTAGATGTAGTCCTTACTACTAGGGGGATCAAGGGGTATGGCGAGAAAGCAGGAATGGGGTACTGAAGTTGCATGTTCAGCCATGAACTCATTGAATGGCGGTGCAGGCTCGAAGGGCCGAATGGCCTACTCCTGCACCTATTTTCTATGTTTCTATGTTTCTATATTGATTTTTTCCCCCCTAATTTAGAGGAAGGGCTACTCTGAGAACAAAAGATGGATGCTGAGAAACCCAGTGGTTGCTGAACAGTGAGTTGCAGTTGATTATTTTTTAATACTTTTTTAACACCAGAGAGAAATATAATGAAAATACATGGTATCAGATAAAATCCCATCCACAATGACTGAACAAAAACTGAAAAAAGAGAAAATTCATCCCATTATCTGGATTCCTGCTTAATCAACACAATCTTTTCCTCTCATAGGAAAAGGGACTTATTATGATTAATTTGGCGTTATGTTTGAACTTCTTCAATTTTTGAGCTTACCTAACTTTCCTGGGAATAGCTCGACTCCTGAAATGAAATAGCATGTGTCAAAGATGAACTGATTACATTTTCACTGTAGAGATATTTCAACTTTAGCTGAAAAAAAACTTATGACAACTGAGCAAGTGCTCCCACTAAATATTGGAAACATAGCTACTAGTCAACAGTATTTTGGATCATCCTCATGTGTGTTTAGCACCAATAAAGGTTCGTTTTAAAGTGGTCAGGAAGCTGGGGAAATAGGAATATCAGCACCTGCTAGGTTTGCAGCTCCAGTGTCTGCTTCCCACCCTGTAAAGTTAATTTTATTAGCAATAATGTTCTGCCATTGTTTTATTACCCATTTCTAATTAATGCCAATTGAGGGCTTCTTTAGGGCGACTAACACCAACTGAAGTCGAATTTCACTGGGTGAAATAAATTCTTCTTTGCTCCACAGTTGACTTGGACTTATTTTATTTCCAGAAAACCTACTTCCAGATGTGACGGCTAGAGTTATTGCTCCCATACATAATTAACAATAGTGATTATTAATAACCATGCGAGAATTTTGCTTGATTCTACAAATCAGGTGTAGACAGTATGAAATATCAGTCAGTGGTAATGTATTCTGCATTAAAATGTGTATTATTATGCAGATCCCTGATATATGCGGGTGTGAAATTGGGATCGGTAGAGCCCGTTGTTTGGGCGCTACAGGTGCCGATTGGGTACCAACAGGGCATCCGATGCATGCGCTCACCTTTGCTGCAAATCGCGCCGGATGCCATGTTGGTGAGGGCATTAGCACGTGCGCAGCTAGCATCCAACGAAAGTATGCGGAGCAGGCAGATCAGGGTGCAACGTCATTTTGGAACTCAACGCTCCAGCCAACACTCTCTATTAATCTCACACGCCTGAGCAGATATTAAACAGCAGGAGGGACTCCTCAGCAGCATTATTTAAAGGGATTGTCTATTTACAGGTTATGTGCTGGTTGATTTCTTCTGGCTGTTGGTACGAGTCTGTAGGAGTTTGGTGCTTTCTAATGTTTTTTCAAGTTGCAAAAGTCTACAGGGAGTGGTGCTGAAGAACTTTTTCCTGATTTCAAAGCTTCATCAGAATTAGGAATAGGAATAGACCATACTGCCCTTCGAGCCTACTGCGCTGTTCAATAACATCATGGATGATCTTCAACCTCAAACCCACTTTCTCGCCTGATCCCCATATCACTTGATTCCACAAGTCCAAAAATCTATCTATATCAGCCTTGAATGGATTCAATGATTCAGCATCCACAGCCCTTTGGGGTAGAGAATTCCAAAGATTCACAACCCTCAGAGTGAAGAAATTCCTCTCCTCTTAGTCTTAAATGGTCGCCCCCTTATCCTGAGACTGTGACTCCTAGTTCTAGACTCTTCAGCCAGAGGAACCATCCTCTCAGCATCTACCCTGTCAATCCTCCTCAGAATCTTATATGTTTCCATGATATCACCACTCATTCTTCTAAACTCCAGAGAGTATGGGTCCAATCTACTCAATCTCTCCTCTTATCCCAGAAATCAAAAGAGTGAACCTTCGTTGCACCGCCTCTAAGACAAATATGTCCTTTCTCAGATAAGAAGATCAAAACTGTGCACAGTACTCCTGGTGTGGTCTCACCAAAGCCCGGTACAATTGTAGTAACACTTCTTTACTCTTATACTCCAACCCCTTGCAATAAAGGCCAGCATGCCATTTGCCTTCCTAATTGCTTGCTGTACCTCCATGCTAACTTTCTGTGTTTCCTGTACAAGGACATCTAAATGTCTCTGAACACCAACATTTATAGTTTCTCACCATTTAAGAAATATACTAGTTTTCTATTCTTCCTATCAAAGTGAATAACCTCACATTTCCCCACGTTATACTCCGTCTGCCACCTTATTGCCCATTCATTTAGCCTGTCTATATCTTTTTGCAGGCTCTTTATGTCCTCCTCACAGCTTATTTTCCCACCTAGTTTTGTATCGTCAACAAATTTGGATACATTACATAGTCTCTTCATCTAAGTCATTAATATAGATTGTAAATAGCTGAGGTCCAAGCACTGATCCTTGCGGCACCCCACTAGTTACAGCCTGTCAACTTGAAAATAACCTATTTGTCATTACTCTCTGTTTTCTATCCATTAACCAATCCTCTATCCATGCTAATATATTGCCCCCAACCAATGGGCTCTTATCTTGCATAGCATAACCATGGACCGCTCTGGAAAAGCCCTGCAGTATTCGGCAGAGTAGGTGTCAAGATTTGTCCATCTTCATCATCACTGTCTTCTTGCTGTTCCTTCACTGTCTGGCCAGGTTTTACTTCTTGGGCACCTGAAAGGAGAAAGGCACAGGGGTAAGGTTGTGGTGAGGTGAGGGGGGTAAAGTAAGAGATGCACACTTACACAATCTGCTGCTTGTAAATCAGAAGAGATTGTGGGCTGAGTGGTATGTGACAAGCCCGATTAGGTATGAAGGTACTGTAATCTTCGATGGTTTCAGCCCCGCCGCTGGCCGTGGGTTCAGTAATGGCCATTCCAATAATGGCCAGCACCATCTCCTCCATGGAGGTTAGGACATGCAGGCACACCTGTCCCACCACCAGTTAGCTCCTGTTGCCTCCGATTGTGTGCCATCTTGTCCTGCAAGCGAGATGGAACTATGTAAGTGAGTGTTGTGTAATCTGTTTGGGTGATGTGCCTGTCATGGTTGAATAGCTGCCAGTGTTTGCAAGCTGTGAGATGTGGGTGTGAAGCTTGCAGCAGTGCTAAGTGTGTGAGGGTGAGGTGAAGCTATGAATGTTAGGTATGAGTTCTGATTGATAGAGATTGTTGGTAGGTGAGTGATGTGGTTGTGATGCATTGAACAGTGACTGAGTCTAGTGGTGCAGTTGGTGGGATATGGCATTTGAAGATGCATTCACTGACATTGACCACTTGTGTGAGGTCATTAAACTTCTTGCGACACTGCATCCAGGTCCTGGCGACAACACTGGTGGCACCGACGGCTTATGCAATTTCCTCCCAACTGCCTTCTGGTATTCTGTCTCGAAAGCCTCCTGTCCCCATACTGAGGCATTCAGCCACAAAACAGCGTGTTTAGCGGTTCCTCAATGCTGCAATCATTTAAATTAGCAGGCAGCACAAAGTTAACACACTGCTTGCATCAGAAGCAATGGGCGCGGGTTATTCCTGCATTATGAACCCACACCCAATTTCGGGGGCTATCGGATTTAGCCCACAGTTTCTCTTAAACTCCATCATTTCTTTGGTTTGACATTTTTGACCTTCCAAAACCAATTTTCTTATCCTAAACACTAACCTTATGCAGCATTGCCAAGTTCGATTCTAGTTTATAAATGTAATAGGTGAATAGTATTAAGCTGTAATATATTGAAAGAACAATTATTTTCAGAAAAGCCTGCACTAATAAACAAAATCTATGTCTGCAGATACAGCCTGCAACTTAAAATTGGTGATGCTTTAAATATTACTGCTCAACAATTCTGTCATGCTGTTTTGTTGTTTGCCTTTTTGGTTTAATACTTAATCTGCACTTTACTGGACTTACATCTTAAAATATCTTAAATAAACAAAGCAAAATTCCTAATCAAACAAACAGCTATTCTGCATTGTAATTTTGTTTAAGTATGTATTTCTTAACGAGGCTATAACATTCTGCATATGCCCAATTTGCAACTCCTTCTTAACCCTTAGAGGACAATATTATATGTAACCAAAATAGAAACTGTAGATTGTAATTGTATTTAGAACAGTTCTGTGGATCTTTTTACTTAAGCTATGTTCATAGCTATTTGAATTCCCCTCAAATTGTTCCTTCTGTGCCATAGTTAATGGTACATTCTATCAAGCGTTCTCCAATACTCCAGATTCCTCAGTGCTCTATCCTTTCTTCCTCTCTGTTTCTTCACCATATCATTGATCTCCTCCATTCATCTCCTCCTCCATTCATCTCCAACCTTATTCACTCTTTTGCTGATGATTATATGCATAAATCTCTTTAAATTATTTGCCCTCAGAGCACACAACATCCACTTCTATTAGAGTGCACTGGTTGAATCTCCGATGGGGCAATGAAAATGTTGTTCTTTTTAATTCTTCAAAGACAGTGAAATTTCACTGCGTGATATTTTAGTGCATTGGTTTTGTTAAATAGATCGACATCTTTGTTAAAATAGCACACGTAGGCGTTTTACACAAGTGCCTTAACAAATGTGCTAAAAATAATGCCCAGCAGAATTTCAACCCACAATTTCTTCTGCCCCTCACAAATCCATAACCTCTTCCACTTTATTGCTCCATCCTTGGTTCTTCTTCATCTATTGACACTTGGAGCCTCTACTTTCAAATGCAACTCCCAAATTTCATTTATTTCCACAGCCGCATATATATCTTTTGTTTGTGACAAATTACTCCTTTTCCTTCAACAACTCATAATTTGCTATAAATGCCAAGTTCACTCAAGATTTCAATACACTTTCCGTATTTGGGAAGCATCTCCTAACAACATTTTTACACTCCTGCACCGGATTCAAGTTGAAGCTTGTCATCTGATATGCAATCTCTTTTTCCTCTAACTTTCAACATATCTCAATCAGAAGATTCTTTTCTCTTGCTATTTTAGTGATATCATTATGGTCATTGGACCACTGTATTTTCCTTGTTCTCTTTCCTCTGAGCAGCAAATATGTTGCCCTACACACTCTTCCACTTGCCTCCATCCCTACTGTGTTAAAATTATGATTTGTCACACTGTCTCCAACTTGAATTAATTCTCTCTCAGGGCCTGAAAATTGTGGAGCTCTTTACCGCACTCAGTTTTCCTTCCTTCCTATTATCTACAAGCTTTTAAAATTCAAACATGGTGTCAACTAATTGTTTATCGATCTCATCTTATGTTCTACTGTTTCAAGCTTTGTGATACATTGTGGAGCTTGTCCCCTCATCAGTAAAGAAGAACATGGCTCTATGTGTGTAAGGTGCTGTCAAGAAAGTTTGTGAAATTGTGTGTGTGATTTTTTTATAAAGCAATGAATAATGTAGTCAAAAAGTGCGTGAAATCTTTATACATGTAAATAATTAATTATATTAGCACCCTTCACTGATAACAATCAACTTTATCTTCAATTGGCAAATGTCATATAAATTCTTTTTGTACCATAATAAAATGTGCATTAATTTGCAGAGCTGCGAGAGGAGGAATGTTATTCTGGTTAATATGATTTTTATTTTGTCTGAGGTTGTACAGCTATAGACTAGCTGATAAATTCAGAAAAAGAGGTGTTACTCTGAGTCATCAAGGAGTCATTGAATTGAACAGAGAAAGAAAAACTTGTCGTGAAGCAAAGAAGAACACAGGTTGGGGTAAGAAAAGGTTAAGAACAGTGAGGTAAAAATAACACGTAAGAGAACAGGAAGTTAATGGTACAATGGGCAAGTACAACCTATCCGTTATATCTTCAAACAGCACGATTCCTCCCCAGACATTGAGATTTTGATCTTTTCTCATGGAACAGGGTAGATTGTTGGGTGGGTTTATTTATTACAGATATTAAAAGGCCAATGCATAGTGCACAACATTAATTCCTCACAGGAAAAGAGGAAAGCTCGGACAGTATCACCTTGGACTGCTTAGTGCACCACACTCCCCAACATACACCACTCCACTCCACTCCATCAGTTTGATTAAGAGTGCCATTGGGAGATGGTTGGAAGCAAGTTGCTTTCCTACCTGCTTGGCTACTTAAAAGTTGTGTCCCGTTGGATAATTTAGAAGAAGGAAAATACCTCTTAAAAAATCAGTAGAGGGTATGGACTGGAAAATTAGAGAGAATTCAAAAAACAAAAGAAAGGACAAAATAAGAAACTGTTGTGTATCTGTAAAGCATGCACTCCCATGTTCCGCCACCAGGGAGCGCATCCCCTGAAGTCCCAAGGGATCCCAGCATCCCTTGGTAGCACTGTATATAAGCCGGCCCCTAAGGCCTGTTCCTCACGCTGGAGTGTCTTATTAAAGACTGAGGTCACTGTTACTATAACCTCCCTGTGTGCAGCCTCATCTGTGTTAGGAACACAATAACTAGCAACGAGTATACGAACCCAATGCAAAGATGCAGCAAACTGTGGGCATCCTGGAGAAATTCTCGGAGGGTGAGGACTGGGAAGCCTATGTCGAACGGCTAGACCAGTACTTTGTAGCTGAACGGAGAAGGAAGCGCTGCAAAAAGGAGAGCGGTCCTCCTCACACTCTGCGGGGCACCGACCTACAGCCTCATGAAGAATCTTCTGGCTCCAGTGAAACCCACAGATAAGTCATATGAGGAGCTGTGTACACTGGTTCGGGAGTATCTTAACCTGAGGGAGAGCGTGCTGATGGCGAGGTATCGGTTCTACACGTGCCAGCAATCTGAAGGTCAGGAAATGGCGAGCTACGTCGCCGAGCTAAGGCGACTTGCAGGACAATGTGAGTTTGATGGCTACCTGGAGCAGATGCTCCGAGACTTTTTTGTACTGGGCATTGGCCACGAGACCATCCGACGAAAACTTTTGACTGTAGAGACACCGACCCTCAGTAAGGCCATTGCGATAGCACAGGCGTTTATGTCCACCAGTGATAACACCAAACAAATCTCTCAGCACACAAGTACTAGCAATGTTCATAAATTAACTGGAACTGTGTTTGCGAGCAGAAATGTACAGGGCAGAACCCACAAGTCTGCAACTGCCAGCAGGCCTCAGGTGACCCAGATGACTCAGAGTCCGCAACAAAGGATGAATGCAAGGCAATTCACACCTTGTTGGCACTGTGGAGGATTCCATTCAGCCTATTCATGCCGCTTCAAAGGGTATGTTTGCAAGAGCTGTGAAACAATGAGGCAACTCCAATGAGTTGCAGATGTTCTGCAAGCTCTGCAAAACCTGCTAACCACCACGTGGCAGAGGAAGATCGGTCCATGGTGGATCAAAGCAATTTCAAGCCTCAGAGAGAGGAGGCAGATGCTGAAGTACATGGGGTGCACACATTTTCGATGAAATGTCCACCTATAATGCTAAACGTAAAATTGAATGGCTTACCCGTAGCCATGGAACTGGACACTGGCACTAGCCAATCCATCATGAGTAAAAAGATGTTTGAGAGACTGTGGTGCAATAAGGCACTCAGACCAGCCCTGAGTCCCAACCACACGAAACTAAGAAAGTACACCAAAGAGCTTATTACTGTCCTGGGCAGCGCCATGGTCAAGGTCACCTACGAGGGCATGGTGCACGAAATGCCACTCTGGATTGTCCCGTGTGATGTCCCCACACTGCTTGGAAGGAGCTGGCTGGGCAACATCCGCTGGAACTGGGATGACATCCCAGCGCTATCACATGTCAATGAGGCTTCATGTACCCAGGTTCTGAACAAATTTCCTTCCCTTTTTGAGCCAGGCATGGGAAACTTTTCTGGGGCGAAGGTGTGGATCCATTTGGTCCCAGAGGCACGACCCATTCACTACAAGGCACGAGCGGTACCTCACATGATGAGGGAGAAGTGGAAATTGAGTTGGACAGGCTGCAACACGAGGGCATCATCTCCTCAGTGGAATTCAATGAGTGGGCCAGCCCAATTGTTCCAGTACTCAAAAGTGATGGCACGGTCAGGATTTGCGCCGATTATAAAGTAACTATTAATCGTTTCTCGCTACAGGACCAATACCCGCTATCTAAAGCAGACGACCTATTTGCGACACTGGCAGGAGGCAAGATGTTCATCAAGCTTGACCTGACTTCGGCCTACATGACACAGGAGCTGGAGGAGTCTTCGAAGGACCTCACCTGCATCAACACGCACAAGGGACTGTTCATCGACAACAGATGCCCGTTTGGAATTCGGTCGGCTGCAGCGATCTTCCAAAGAAACATGGAAAGCCTACTCAAGTCGGTTCCACGCACAGTGGTTTTTCAGGATGAAATATTGGTCACGGGTCGGGACACCGTCGAGCACCAACAAAACCTGCAGGAGGTCCTCCAGTGACTGGATCACGTAAGGCTGCAGCTGAAGAGGTCGAAATGTGTCTTCATGGCAACAGAAGTGGAGTTTTTGGGTAGAAAGATCGTGGTGGATGGCATTCAGCCCACAGATGCCAAGACAGAGGCTATCAGGAACGCGCCCAGGCCACAGAACGTCACGGAGCTGTGGTCATTCCTGGGACTCCTTAACTATTTTGGTAACTTCCTACCGGGGTTAAGCACCCTTTTAGAGCCCCTACATGTGTTATTGCATAAAGGTGAGAACTGGGTATGGGGAAAAAAACAAGTAATTGCTTTTGAGAAAGCCAGAAACATTTTATGCTCCAACAAGCTGCTTGTATTGTATAACCCGTGTAAAAGACTTGTGCTAGCATGTGATGCGTCGTCGTACGGAGTCGGGTGTTCATTACAACAAGCTAACATTGCGAGGAAGTTGCAACCTGTCGCCTATGCTTCCAGGAGCTTGTCTAAGGCCGAGAGGGCCTACAGCATGATTGAGAAAGAGGCATTAGCGTGTGTGTTCGGAGTAAAGAAAATGTATCAGTATCTGTTTGGCCTCAAATTTGAGCTGGAAACCGATCACAAGCCCCTCATATCCCTGTTCGCTGAAAACAAGGGGATGAATACTAATGCCTCAGCCACATACAAAGGTGGACATTCGCGCTATCAGCGTATAACTATACCATCCGCCACAGGCCAGGCACCGAGAACTGTGCGGATGCTCTCAGTCAGCTACCATTGCCCACCACGGGGGTGGAAATGGCGCAGCCTGCAAACTTGTTGATGGTGGTGCAGCCTACAGACTTGTTGATGGTCATGGAAGCATTTGAAAATGATAAATCACCTGTCACGGCCCGCCAGATTAGGACTTGGACCAGCCAAGATCCTCTGTTGTCCCTAGTAAAAAATCTGTGTACTGCATGGGAGCTGGGCCGGCATCCCCGTTGAAATGCAAGAGCTAATCAAGCCGTTCCAGCGGCGAAAGGACGAGCTGTCCATTCAGGCAGACTGCCTGTTGTGGGGTAACCGCGTAATGCTACCCAAAAAGGGCAGGGAGACGTTCATCTCAGATCTCCACAGCACACACCCAGGTATAGTAATGATGAAAGCGATAGCCAGATCCCATGTGTGGTGGCCCGGTATCGACTCTGACTTAGAGTCCTGTGTACGGCAATGCAGCATGTGTGCTCAGTTGAGCAACGCGCCCAGAGAGTGGTCCTGGCCCTCTGGACCATGGTCAAGGATCCATGTCGACTATGCGGAGCTGTTTCTCGGTAAAATGTTCCTGGTGGTGGTGGATGCTTTTTCAAAATGGATTGAATGTGAAATAATGTCGGGAAGCACCGCCACCGCCACCATTGAAAGCCTGAGGACCATGTTTGCCACCCACGGCCTGCCTGAAATACTGGTCAGTGATAACAGGCCATGTTTCACCAGTGCTGAATTTAAAGAATTCATGACCCGCAATGGGATCAAACATGTCACCTCGGCCCCGTTTAAACCAGCCTCCAATGGGCAGGCAGAGTGGGCTGTACAAACAATCAAACAGAGCCTTAAGCAAATCACAGAAGGCTCACTGCAAATCTGCCTGTCCCGAGTACTGCTCAGCTACCGCACAAGACCCCACTCACTCACAGGGGTGCCCCCAGCTGAGCTACTCATGAAAAGGACACTTAAAATCAGACTCTCGCTGGTTCACCCCAACCTGCATGATCAGGTAGCGAGCAGGCGGCAGCAACAAAATGTAAACGATGGTCGCGCCACTGTGTCACGGGAAATTGATCTGAATGACCCTGTGTATGTGCTAAACTATGGACATGGTCCCAAGTGGATCGCAGGCACGGTGATAGCTAAAGAAGGGAGTAGGGTGTTTGTAGTCGAACTTGACAATGGACAAATTTGCAGAAAGCACGTGGACCAAATGAGGCTGCGGTTCACAGACTGCCCTGAGCAACCCACAGCAGACACCACCTTTTTCGAGCTCACAACACACACCCAAAGGATCAACGACACCACGCCGGACCAGGAAATTGAAGCCATCACGCCCAACAGTCCAGCAAGGCCAGGCTCACTCAGCAGCCCTGCAGGGCCAACATCACGCCAGCCCAGCGAGGGCACAGCCAACACACCAGAACAGACATTTGTACCGAGGCGGTCCATCAGGGAAAGAAAGACTCCCGACCGCCTCACCTTATAAATAGTTTTCATTTTGACTTTGATGGGGAGTGATGTTGTGTATCTGTAAAGCATGCACTCCCATGTTCCGCCACCAGGGAACGCATCCCCTGAAGTCCCAAGGGATCCCAGCATCCCTTGGGAGCACTGTATATAAGCCGGCCCCTAAGGCCTGTCCCTCACTCTGGAGTGTCTTAATAAAGACTGAGGTCACTGTTACTTTAACCTCCCTGTGTGCAGCCTCATCTGTGTTAGGAACACAATAGAAACAAATAGAAAAAGATTGTTAAGAAATTAAAAAATTGCAACAAGATGTGTAGAGGAAAAGAACAAAGGGGACAAACTTGTGCAGAATAGCCTATGTCACCAGCAACTCGAGTTAACGGCTGCCAAAAATGGCCGCAGCACAACCGTAGAAAAATTGGCTCGGGGGCTCGCGATGTGGAGTGCAGCACTAACTTAGCATCCAACGCCCTCCTGGCAAGGCATTGTCGGCATTAAAGGGGCAATGAATTAAAAGAGCAATTCATTCAAAAGTAATAAAAATTAAAATCAAATAAAAAAGTGCATTTTTCAGAACTTACTGACGTTCAAAAAAAACCATTAAAAATAATTCCCAAATGACAGTCTTCAGCTCTTAAAGCGGAATAGTCTTCCACATCTACAAAAATGGTAAAAGTGCTGCAGCACTAACACAAATGGTTCAACAAGCCAAGGAAGGGGCACCCAGGGTCTTGCACGAAGCACTCCAGCTTTGTGCAGGGAGTCAACACTTCAAGAGAGGTCTTTTACCCACAGGGGCCAGGAGGCCCTCCAGAAAGAATGATGTGGGACCAGATCACCGGGGCCATCACTGCCAGCAGTGTCACCCACATCACCTGGCTCCAGTGCCCAAAGGAGCTTCATGACCTCAGACCACTGGCCAAGGTCAGTTAATGCATCTTCAAAAGTCGTCTCCTACCAACTGTATCACCAACCTCACAAATTGTTCAATGCACGTCTCCCCCCTCCCTCCCTCCCTCCCTCACCTATCTACAATCACGAGGCATATCTCCCATTCCTAGCCTCACCGTACTCTTTTAGAGGAGACATCATTGGCAGGGGCATGGCTGAGCCCTTGGCCAGCAGCAGGGCTAAAAGGATACAAGATGCTGGTATCCTCATACGTTATCCTCCTTCTCGCATGCACCTCTTGCTTTCCCGCCCTCCACTCACCACAACTGCACCCTTGTGCCTTCCGCATTTCACAGACACAAAAAATGCAGCCTGTCCAGCCAGTGGGAGGAGGAGGAGGAGGATGAGGAGGAGGAGGAGGAGAGGAGGAGGAGGGGTGAGGGGTGAACGAGACTTGATGCGAGTTAGGACACGGACTGCCAAGTTTTGGATGACCTCAAGTTTACGTAGGGTAGAATGTGGGAGGCCAGTCAGGAGTGCTTTGGAGTAGTCAAGTCTAGAGGTAACAAAGACATGGATGAGGGTTTTAGCAGCAGATGAACTGAGGCAGGGGCGGAGGCGGGAAATGTTACGGAGATGGAAATGGGCGGTTTTAGGTATACCGCGGATATGTGGCCAGAAGCTAATTTCAGGGAATATGAAACCTAGGTTGCGAACAATCTGGTTTAGCCTCAGATAGACACTAGGGAGAGGGGTGGAGTCAGTTGCTAAGGAACTGTGGCGGGACCAAACACAATGGCTTCGTTCTTCCTAATATTTTATTGGAGAAAATTTCTGCTCATCCAGTACTGGATGTCGGACAAGCAGTCTTGTCATGTATTCAACTGTCATTGTAACCCATGTATAAGCTGACCTAAGTTGTACACCTTGAGAATGCTGACCACAGGGGGTGAACTTGTGGGAGACACTCCTAACCTGGACTTTCCGGTATAAAAGGGGAAGCTCCACCTATCATCTGTCTCCTGACTTCTTGGTAATAAAGGTAACTGGTCACAGAGTGACCTTCTCTCAAGTATGGTCCTCGTGTGCATTTATACTGTATAGTAAGGACATATTATTGGCGACGAGAAACTGGGATTTAAACCATGCGAGCATGACCACTAGCAGCACAGAAGTCAGGTACTGTGTTGGTGATGATTGGGACGACTTTATTGAGAGACTACAGCAAAGTTTTGTCACTAAGGGATGGTTGGGACAGGATTCGGCCGACAAATGCAGGGCTCATCTCCTGATGGTTTTGTGGATCCAGAACGTACTCCCTGATGAAGGACCTTCTAGCGCCAGAGAAGCCAGTGGACAAGACATTCGAAGAGCTCAGTAAGTTGATCAGGGAACACCTTAAACCAGCAAGCAGCATGCACATGGCGAGACACCGGTTTTACACGCACCGGCAGCGAAAAGGGCAAAGCGTTCCAGACTTTGTGGCAGATCTCCTGCAACTGGCGAGCCTACGTAAGTTCCCAGATGCATGCAGAGCGGAGATGCTATGAGACTTTTTTATTGAGGGCATCCGCTGGGGTTTTCAGGAAACTGATTGAGACCTTGGAAGCGGCGGGACTGATAGCCCAGTCAATTATCTCAGGGGAGGAAGAGACCAGAATGATTTATGGCAAAAATCTTGGCTCAAATGCGGCAAACGACCAGGGAGTCAACATTGTTAATGTGGCACACAGTTCTCTAGGCAGACAAAGGCAATCGGACATGCCCCAGCATGTAGACGAACCCAAAAGGGGAATGCAACAGAGACAATGGCTAGCTGAACGGCGATTCATGCCATCGCAATGGACAATGCGGCCAGTAATGGGGCCATCAACAACTGTTAATGGTGGCTTAAGGACAGTTACAGAGACAGTCAGAGATGATCGACTGGTAATGGACCTTTTGTTTCCAACAGTGGGGCCTTCAGCTCATGCTGGAGGTGTGGAGGAAAACACCCAGCCAGAGCTTGCAGGTATCAGCAATATACCTGCAGAAACATGCAACGTCAGCGGTCACTTGGCACATATGTGCAGGAAGCCTGCAGCCAGGTTGATGTACGAGGAGGACAGGCCCGATGTAAGCCCTATGTGGCCAAATGAATACTGGGGGAAATCACTGGAAGCTGAAGTTCAGCAAGTTCATGTGGAGCACATACACAGCTCATATACCAGGATGCCACTGATAATGATGAAAGTGCTCCTCAATGGCATCCCAGTATTAATGGAGCTAGACACGGGGGCCAGCCAGTCCCTGATGAGTATCAAACAGTTCGAAAGGTTATGGGTGTCCAAAGCCAGGAGGCCAAAATGATTGCCGATTGACGCACAGCTACGGACATATACAAAGGAGATCATTCCGGTGCTAGGCAGCGCCACGGTAGTCGTGACCCACAAAGGTTCGGAGAACAGGTTGCCACTCTGGATTGTCCCGGGGGACGATCCCGCACTACTGGAGAGGAGTTGGTTTGCTGTCATGAACCGGAAATGGGGCGATGTCAATGCAATTTCTTCTGTGGAGCGAGTATCATGTTCACAGGTCTTGGACAAATTTGACTCATTGTTTCAACCCAACATCAGCACTTTCATGGGGACCAAGGTAGTGAGTCACATAAAACTGGACACCAGGCCAGTACACCACAAGGCCAGAGCGGTGCTGTACGTTATGAGGGAAAAGATAGAATGCGAATTGGACTGCCTGCTGAGGGAAGGCATCATCTCGCCAGTCAAATTCAGTGACTGGGTGAGCCCGATTGTGCCGGTGCTCAAGGCGGATGGGTCGGTCAGGCTATGTGGCAGTTACAAGGCCACCATCAATTGGGTGTCACTCCAAGACCAGTACCCGCTACCGAGAGCGGAGGACCTTTTTGCAACGCTATCCGCTGGCAAACTTTTTTCAAAATTGGACCTGACCTCAGCTTACATGACCCAGGAGCTGGTGAGTGAGTCGAAGAAATTGACTACCATCACGACACACAAGGAGTTGTTTGAGTAAAACAGATATCCGTTCGGGATTCGTTCGGCTGCCGCGATCCTTCAGCGAAATATGGAAAGCCTCCTCAAGTCGATTCCAAGGACGGTGGTTTTTCAAGACGACATCCTTATCACGGGTTGCGATACTGAAGAACACCTCCACAACCTGGAGGAGGTGCTACGCAGACTGGACTGGGTAGGGCTGCGACTGAAAAAGGCGAAGTGCGTCTTCTTAGCTCCAGACGTAGAATTCCTGGGAAGGAGGGTAGCAGCAGACGGGATCAGACCTACTGCTTCCAAAACAGAAGCGATCCAGAGAGCACCCACACCCCGTAACACGACGGAGCTGCGTTCATTCCTGGGGCTCCTGAACTATTTTGGCAACTTTCTTCCCAAATTGAGCACGCTGTGAGAGCCGCTACACATGCTCCTACGCAAAGGTCACAATTGGGTCTGGGGGGACAGCCAGGAAAGGGCTTTTGATAGAGCACGCAATTTGTTATTCTCCAACAAACTGTTAACGTTATATGACCCATGTAAGAAACTAGTTTTAACGTGTGATGCGTCGTCCTATGGGGTCGGGTGTGTGTTGCTGCATGTGAATGCCAATGGTCAATTACAACCGATAGCTTATGCCCCCAGAAGTCTGTTCCAGGTAGAAAGGGGCTACAGGATGGTAGAAAAGGAAGCGCTAGCATATGTATATACAGTAAAAAAAATGGCCCAGTACCTGTTTGGCAGGAAATTTGAGCTTGAGACAGATCACAAACCCCTAACGTTCCTTTTGGCCGACAACAAGGCCATAAATGCGAATGCATCAGCCCGCATACAAAGGTGGGCACTTACGTTAGCCGCCTATGACTACACAATTTGGAACAGACTGGGCACTGAAAACTGTGCCGATGCACTCAGTAGGCTACCACTAGCCACCACTGAGGGGGCAGCTGAGCATGATGCTGAGATGGTCATGGCTGTTGATGCTTTCGAAAGCGAAGGCTCACCTGTGACAGCCCGTTAGATTAAAGTCTGAACAAATAAAGACCCGCTACTGTCTTTAGTTAAAAAATGTGTCCTGAATGGGGACTGGGCAGCCACGTACGAGGCATGCCCTGAGGAGTTTAAACTGTTTCATAGGCGCAAGGATGAACTCTCGATTCAGGCCGATTGCCTACTGTGGGGAAACTGAGTATTCATGCCCCAGAAGGGCAGAGAGGTGTTTATCAGAGAACTTCACAATGAGCACCCGGGCATTGTCATGATGAAGGCAATTGCCAGGTCACACGTTTGGTGGCCAGGGATAGATGCAGACCTGGAACTTTGTGTTTGCGGGTGCAACACGTGTGCTCAGCTGGGCAACGCATCCAGGGAAGCCCCCCTTAGCCCCTGGTCCTGGCCCGCCAAGCCATGGTCATGCATCCATGTGGACTACGCAGGTCCTTTCATGGAAAAAATGCTTTTGGTTGTAGTAGACGCCTACTCCAAATGGATTGAGTGTGCCATTTTATATTCAAGCACATCTTCTGCCATGGTAGAAAGTCTACAGGCAATGTTCGCCGCCCACGGTCTACCGGACGTCTTGATCAGCGACAAGCACTGAATTCCAGGACTTCATGGCAGGCAGTGAAATCAGCCATGTCAGAACGGCACCGTTCAAGCCGGCCTCAAACGGTCAGGCGGAACGAGCAGTGCAGATAATCAAACAGCGGATGCTCAGAATCCAAGGGGGTTCCCTACAAAGCCACTTATCACGTCTCCTGTTGGCCAATAGATCCCGACCACACTCGCTCACAGGGGTTGCACCCGCAGAGCTGCTAATAAAAAGGACGCTCAAAACCAGGTTATCCCTTATACACCCTACTATGAAAGAAATTGTTGAGAGCAGGCGTCAGTCACAATGTGACTATCATGACAGGAATGCGAGGGCGCGATGTATTGATGTCAATTACCCTGTTTTTGTCCTTAATTACGCTGCAGGGCCCAAATGGCTCGCAGGCACTGTGATTGCCAAAGAGGGGAATAGGGTTTTGGTCGTTAAACTTACCAATGGACAAATCTGCCGCAAACACGTGGATCAAACTAAAAGGAGGTTCAGCAACCCCATAGAAAAAGCAGAGGAAGAACACGATATCGAGTTTACTCCACCACAGGTGACCGAACACCGGAACCAAGTGGAGGAGAGCCCAGTCGCTGTGGGCAGTCTGGACAGGCCTGAGGCACCGCAAACAGCAGACACTCAGGCCAGTGCCCAGCAACCGGAGCCCCAACTCAGGTGCTCTACAAGGAAGCGTAAACCACCAGAGAGACTTCACCTGTGATCCCAATAAGACTTTGGGGGAGAGGTGATGTCATGTATTCAACTGTCATTTTAACCCATGTATAAGCTGACCTATGTTGTGCACTTTGAGAATACTGACCACAGGGGGCGAACTTGTGGGAGACACTCCTAACCTGGACTTTTCCGGTATAAAAGGGGAAGCTCCACCCACCGTCTGTCTCTTGAGTTCTTGGTAATAAAGGTAACTGGTCACAGACTGACTTTCTCTCACGTATGGGCCTCGTGGGCATTTATACTGTATAGTAAGGACATATTAAGTCTGACGATTTAGAGACCATGGAGAGTTCGAGAGAAGTGGTGGGTGTCGTCACCGTACACGTGGATATTGACTCCATGTTTTCGGATGATGTCGCCAAGCGGCAGCATACAGATGAGAAACAGGAGGGGGCCAAGAATAAATCCTTGGGGGTCACCAGAGGTAATGATGCAGGAGAGGGAAGAGAAGCCATTGCAGGAAATGTTCTGGCAAAATTAGATAGATAAGAATGGAACTAGGCGAGTGCAATCCCACCCAGCTGGATGATGGTGGAGAGGCTTTGGAGGAGGATGGAGTAGTCAACTGTGTCAAAGGCTGCAGACAGGGCAAGAAGGATGAGGAGGGATTGTTTACCTTTGTCCCAGTCACAAAGCATGTCATTTGTGAGAGCTATTTCGGTAATGTGGAAACCAGATTGAAGGGATTCAGACATGGAGTTCCGGGAAAGATGGGCATGGATTTGGGAGGCGACAACACGTTCAAGGACTTTGGAGAGGAAAGGGAGGTTGGAGATGGGGGCGGGAGCTTGCAAGCGCAGTGGGGTCAAGGGTTGTTTTTTTGAGCAGAGGGGTGATGACCGCAGATTTGAAGAAGAGGGGGAGAATACCTGAGTAGAGAGAACCGTTAACAATGTCAGCTAACATAGGTGCCAGAAAAGGAAGTTGGGTCATCAGCAGTTTAGTGGGAATAGGGTCAAGGGAGCAGGAAGTGGGTCTCATGGACAAGATGAGCATGGAGAGGTCAAGAGGGGAGATCAGAGAGAAACTGGAGAAAGATGCAAGTTCAGTTCTAGAGCAGGGAGGAAACTCAGATGAAGTTTGACCTCGTGGGCTAGGGTAAGGAAGGGAACTGGCAAAGGCAGTTGATCGAATGGTCTCAATCTTTAATAAGACACTCCAGAGTGAGGAACAGGCCTTATATACAGTGCTCTCAAGGGATGCTGGGATCCCTTGGGACTTCAGTGGATGCACTCCTTGGTGGCGGAACATGGGAGTGCATGCTTTACAGATAAACAACATCACTCCCCCACCAAAGTCAAAGTGAAAACTATTTACAAGATGAGGCGATCGGGAGCCTTTCTTTCCCCGGTGGACCGCCTCGGTACAAATGTCTGTTCTAGTGCGTTGGCTGTGCCCTCGCTGGGCTGGCATGTTGTTGGCCCTGCAGGGCTGCAAGGTGAGCCTGGCTTCAATTTCCTGGTCCGGCGTGGTGTCGTTGATCCTTTGGGTGTGTGTTGTGGGCTCGAGAAAGGTGGTGTGGGTTCAGGGCAGTCTGTGAACCGCAGCCTCGTTTGGTCCAGGTGCTTTCTGCAAATTTGTCCATTGTCTCGTTTGTCCATTGTCTACAAACACCCTACTCCCTTCTTTAGCTATCACCGTGCCCGCAATCCACTTGGGACCATGTCCATAGTTTAGCACATACACAGGATCATTCAGATCAATTTCCCGTGACACAGTTTACATTTTGTTGCTGCCGCCTGCTCTCTACCTGATCATGCAGGTTGGGGTGAACTAGCGAGAGTCTGGTTTTAAGTGTCCTTTTAATGAGTAGCTCAGCCGGGGGCGCCCCTGTGAGCGAGTGGGGTCTCATGCGGTAGCTGAGCAATACTTGGGACAGGCGGGTTTGGAGTGAGCCTTCTGTGACTCGTTTAAGGCTCTGTTTGATTGATTGTACTGCCCGCTCTGCCTGTCCATTGGAGGCTGGTTTAAATGGGGCCGAGGTGACATATTTGATCCCATTGCAGGTCATGAATTCTTTAAATTCGGCACTGGTGAAACATGGCCCGTTGTCACTGACCAGTATGTCAGGCAGGCCGTGGATGGAAAACATGGCCCTCAGGCTTTCAATGGTGGTGGTGGCGGTGGCGGTGCTTCCCGACATTATTTCACATTCAATCCATTTTGAAAAAGCATCCACCACCACCAGGAACATTTTACCGAGAAACGGGCCCGCATAGTCAACATGGATCCTCGACCATGGTCTGGAGGGCTAGGACCACAAACCTAGTAGTGCCTCTCGGGGCGCATTGCTCAACTGAGCACATATGCTGCATTGCCGTACACAAGACTCTAAGTCAGAGTCGATACTGGGCCACCACACGTGGGATCTGGCTATCGCTTTCATCATTACTATACCTGGGTGTGTGCTGTGGAGATCTGAGATGAACATCTCCCTGCCCTTTTTGGGTAGCACTACGCGGTTACCCCACAATATGCAGTCTGCCTGAATGGACAGCTCGTCCTTTCGCTGCTGGAACGGCTTGATTGGCTCTTGCATTTCAACGGAGATGCTGGCCAAGCTCCCATGCAGTTTTTTTACTCGGGACAGCAGAGGATCTTGGCTGGTCCAAGTCCTAATCAGGCGGGCCGTGACAGATGATTTATCATTTTCAAATGCTTCCATGACCATCAATAAATCTGCAGGCTGCGCCACCATCAACAAGTTTACAGGCTGTGCCATTTCCACCCCCGTGGTGGGCAATAGTAGCCGACTGAGAGCATCTGCACAGTTCTCGGTGCCTGGCCTGTGGCGGATGGTATAGTTATACGCTGATAGCGTGAGTGCCCACCTTTGTATGCGGGCTGAGGCATTAGTATTTATCCCCTTGTTTTCAGCGATCAGGGATGTGAGGGGCTTGTGATCGTTTTCCAGCTCAAATTTGAGGCCAAACAGGTACTGATGCATTTTCTTTACTCCGAACACACATACTAATGCCTCTTTCTCAATCATACTGTAGGCCCTCTCAGCCTCAGACAATCTCCTGGAAGCACAGGCGAAAGGTTACAACTTTCTCGCGACGTTAACTTGTTGTAATACACACCCGACTCCGTACTACTACTTGTCACATGCTAGCACAAGTCTTTTACACGGGTTATACAATACACGCAGCTTGTTGGAGCGTAAAATGTTTCTGGCTTACTCAAAAGCAATTACTTGGCTTTTTCCCCATACCCAGTTCTCACTTTTGCACAATAACACGTATAGGGGCTCTAAAAGGGTGCTTAACCTCGGTAGGAAGTTACCAAAATAGTTGAGGAGTCCCAGGAATGACCGCAGTTCCATGACATTCTGTGGCCTGGGCACGTTCCTAATAGCCTCTGTCTTGGCATCTGTGGGCCGAATGCTGTCCACCGCAATCTTGCTCCCCAAAAACTCCACTTCTGTTGCCATGAAGACGCATTTCGACCTCTTCAGCCGCAACTCTACGCGATCCAGTCGCTGGAGGACCTCCTCCAGGTTTTGTAGGTGCTCGGCGGTGTCCCGATCCGTGACCAATATTTTGCCCTGAAAGACCACCATGCATGGTACCGACTTGAGTAGGCTCTCCATGTTTCTCTGGAAGATCGCTGCAGCCAACCGAATTCCAAACGGGCATCTGTTGTAGATGAACAGTCCCTTGTGCGTGTTGATGCAGGTGAGGCCCTTCGAAGACTCCTCCAGCTCCTGCATCATGTAGGCGGAAGTCAGGTCGAGCTTGGTGAATGTCTTGCCTCCTGCCAGCGTCGCAAGTAGGTTGTCTGCCTTAGATAGCGGGTATTGGTCTTGTCGTGAGAAACGATGAATAGTTACTTTATAATCGCCGCAAATCCTGACCGTGCCATCACTTTTGAGTAGTGGAACAATTGGGCTGGCCCACTCGCTGAATTCCACTGGGGAGATGATGCCCTTGCATTGCAGCCTGCCCAACTCGATTTCCACTTCTCCCTCATCCTGTGAGGTACCGCTCGCACCTTGTGGTGAATGGGTCGTGCCTCTGGGACCAAGTGGATCCACACCTTCGCCCCGGAAAAGTTTCCAATGCCTGGCTCAAAAAGGGAAGGAAATTTGTTAAGAACCTGGGTACATGAGGCCTCATCGACATGTGATAGCGCTCGGATGTCATCCCAGTTCCAGCGGATTTTGCCCAGCCAGCTCCTTCCAAGCAGTGTGGGGCCATCGCCCGGGGCAATCCAGAGTGGCAGTTCATGCACCGTGCCCTCGTAGGTGACCTTGACCATGGCGCTGCCCAGGACAGTGATAAGCTCTTTGGTGTACATTCTCAGTTTCGTGTGGATGGGGCTCAGGGCTGGTCTGAGTGCCTTGTTACACCACATTCTTTCAAACATCTTTTTACTCATGGTGGATCGGCTAGCGCCAGTGTCCAGTTCCATGGCTATGGGTAAGCCATCATTCAATTTTACGTTTAGCGTTATAGATGGACATTTCGTCGAAAATGTGTGCACCCCGTGTACTTCAGCATCTGCCTCCTCTCTCTGGGGCTCAAAATTGCTTTGATCCACCATGGACCGATCTTCCTCTGCCACGTGGTGGTTAGCAGGATTTCCAGAGCTTGCAGCTTGTTTGCAAGCTCGTTGGAGGTGCCCCATTTATCCACAGCTCTTGCAAACATACCCTTTGAAGCAGCATGAATAGGCTGAAGGGAAGCCTCCACAACGCCAACAAGGTGTGAATTGCCTTGCATTCATCATTCATTGCGGACTCTGAGTCAATCTGGGTCACCTGAGACCTGCTGGCAGTTGAAGACTCGTGGGTTCTACCCTGTACATTTCTGCTCGCAAACACAGTTCCAGTTAATTTATGAACATTGCTAGCACTTGTGTGCTGAGAGATTTGTTTGGTGTTATCACTGGTGGACATAAACGCCTGTGCTATTGCAATGGCCTTACTGAGGGTCGGTGTCTCTACAGTCAAAAGTTTTCATAGGATGGTCTCCTGGCCAATGCCCAGTACAAAAAGTCTCTGAGCATTTGCTCCAGGTAGCCATCAAACTCACATTGTCCTGCAAGTCGCCTTCGCTCGGCGACGTAGCTCGCCACTTCCTGACCTTCAGATCGCTGGCACGTGTAGAACTGATACCTCGCCATCAGCACACTCTCCTTCGAGTTAAGATGCTCCCGAACCAGTGCACACAGCTCCTCATATGACTTATCAGTGGGTTTCACCGGAGCAAGAAGATTCTTTATGAGGCTATAGGTCGGTGCCCCGCAGACTGTGAGGAGGATCACACTTCTTTTTGCAGCGCTTCCTTCTCCGTCCAGCTCATTGGCTACAAAGTACTGGTCTAGCCGTTCGACATAGGCTTCCCAGTCCTCACCCTCCGAGAACTTCTCCAGGATGCCCACAGTTTGCTGCATCTTTGCGTTGGATTCGTATTCTCATCGCCAGTTATTGTGTTCCTAACACAGATGAGGCTGCACACAGGGAGGTTAAAGTAACAGTGACCTCAGTCTTTAATAAAACACTCCAGAGTGAGGAACAGGCCTTAGGGGACGGCTTATATACAATGCTCCCAAAGAATGCTGGGATCCCTTGGGACTTCAGGGGATGAGCTCGCTGGTGGTAGAACATGGGAATGCATGTTTTACAGATACACAACAAGTTGTCCGTCACATCCGTTCAAGTCTGCGCCCCTAGGACTTGAGGAAGCGAAGATGAGGGCCATACCAGGGGGGATCGTCAGGGTGAGAGAGAGCAATGGTTTTAATAGGGACCGGGGCATCAAAGGTGATAGTGAGGGTATGGTTGAGCAGATCAGTGACTGCAGAAATGTCATGATGAATGGCGGGCCAAAGACTGGACAGTTTGGAGTTGCCCTGCGGGCCAGGAGGCTGGTGCGGGCCGATGTCAACACCAGCCTTGTGGGGCGCCAAGCTGATGGCCTTCCACTGCTGGGGCACCCCTTAAATGGGAGGACTTTAGAGCCCCAAGCCACCATTTTATTTTGTTGGCTGACTCTTGCATTGGCCTGACAATGGAGGCGCTCGCATCGACCGGACCGCCATCGTGCAGCCCGGCATTCCATTATGGTGCCAGGCCACTGGCGTAGTCGATCACATCCTTGGTGTCCCAGTAGTTGGCCATTAAAGGACCTGCAGAGCACGCAGCAGCACTCCCCTTTAAATTAGGGGGTGGGATGTTGTAGTGGGTCAGCACTAGGCAGATGCTCCATGTAGCGCTGGGCTCAATGGCACGTTCCCACCTTGGGAGCGCCCCTCCAAGGAAGCGGAGTGTGCTCAGCTTTCTTGGAGGAGCGCATGTGCCCAATTCCGTATCGTGGGCGAGACTTCCGGGCCGGGCAATAAAAGTCCCAGCCCAGAAAGTTACCACCCCTTATTAGGGAGTGAGGCAATTTCGGCCGCATGGTATCTTCCTTTTGTCGTGTGTTTTTTTTCTATTTAAGTCCTTACACAATCAATGCATTCTCAGCTGAGAGAAAAGCTGGCCAACTTGCTCGAAGATCTCTGACAGTGCCATTCTACTGTGACCCGTGGTGTCTTGCCCTCCAATTGTACTACCTTTGGGGACATGCTCATTTTCTGTTGACTGCCGCCATGTCCCCCTTTCTTCCTGACAGTCCAGTGGAGATTAAGGACTTGCTGTGTGAGGGACAATGAGCATAAACACACATCCCACCATTTTTAATGCCATTTGCTGAACTGGCATGCTATGCCACCAGTCTCTGTTAATTATTTCTTATGTTCTTCAGTTTTTTGAAGCAGTAACAGTGTCCACCAAGAGCTACTTCTGGTTCAAAAGATCGAGCTGCTCTGCCAATCAGCCACACAGACTTTCAGTACAACATACGAACATACGAACAATGACGGACAGGCAAAGACCATCTGGTCGATCGAGCCTGTCCCACACAATTGCGATACCTTGTGTATCACAACATATACACTCCACCCCACCCGAAACCATGTATTCAATCAATTATTTCATTCATTTGTCACAGAAGATTTTACTATTTTACATTATATTTTGTGTATGTAAGATAGTATCTGACTACTTTCTGAATTTATGTATCTAAATTATTGGGAGGATAGAAGTGGGAGTGATGTTCAACACAATGAGTGGGCCTGTGTCAAATTTACCAATTTAATACTTTGCTCTCACCAACATGCTTGGTTGCTTTAAATTTGCTGCTCAGTATCTCTTCCAGCGGCAGGAGCTGGTGAGCGGCCTGTGTGGGACCTCGCACCTTAGGGGATGTGCGGCTCTCAACAGCTTACCAAAACTTGTTAAATGGCCCTCCAACCTAAATAATTGCTCACCCCTGTATTAGGGCAGATGACCAAAAGCATGATCAAAGAGATAGGTTTTAGGGAACGTCTTAAAGCAGGAGAGAGAAGTAGAGAGGCGGAGAGGTTTAAGGATGAAATTCCAGAGCTTAAAGCCTTGGCAGCTGAAGGCATAGCCAGCAATGATGGAACGATTAAAATCGGGGATGCTTAAGAGGCCAGAATTGGAGGAGCGCAGGTTTCTTGAGATGTGGGGGGGTGGCGGTTGTGGGGCTGGAGGAGATTACAGAGATAGGGAGGGGTGAGCCCATTGAGGGATTTAAAAACAAGAATGTGAATTTTAACATCAAGGTGTTGCTTAACTGGGAGTCAATGTAGGTCAGCGAACACAGGAGTGAATCATAGAATCATAGAAACTTACAGCATGGAAGGAGGCCATTTCAGCCATCATGTCCATGCCGGCCAACAAAGAGCTATCAAGCCTAATCCCACTTTCCAGCTCTTGATCTGTAACCCTGTAGGTTACTTCACTTCAAGTGCACATCCAAGTACTTTTTAAATGTGGTGAGGGTTTCTGCCTCTACCACCCTTTCAGGCAGTGAGTTCCAGACCCCCACCACCCACTGGATGAAGAAATTTCCCCTCAAATCCCCTCTAAACCTCCTACCAATTACTTTAAAACTATCCCCCATGATTGTTGATCCCTCTACTAAGGGATAGGTCCTTCCTATCCATTCTATCTAGGCCCTTCATAATTTTATACAGCTCAGTAAGGTCTTCCCTCAGCCTCCTCTGTTCCAAAGTAAACAAACCCAGCCTATCCAATCTTTCCCCATAGCTAAAATTCTCCAGTCCAGGCAACATCCTCATAAATCTCCTCTGTACCCCCTCGAGTGAAATCACATCTTTTCTGTAATGTGGTGACCAGAACTGCGCGCAGTACTCTAGCTGTGACCTAACTAGTGTTTTATACATTTCAAGCATAACCTCATTAATATCTTCTTGCAGTCATAGAATCAGAGAATTATAGAAATTTACAGCATGGAAGGAGATCATTTCAGCCCATCGTGTCTGTGCCAGCTCACTAAGAGCTATCCAGACTACTCCCACTTCCCAGCAGTTTAGGTTACGGCACTTTAAGTGCATATCCAAATATTTTTTAAATGTGGTGAGGCTTTCTGCCTCTACCACCCTTTTAGGCAATGAGTTCCAGAGCCCCACCATCCTCTGGTTAAAGAAATTTCCCCTCATATCTCCTCTATATCTCTCCCCAATTAAAAAACATTCAAGGACTTTGGAGATGGGTGGTAGTTTCCAAGGATGGAGGGGTCAAGGTTTGTTTGTTTGAGGAGCGGGGTGATGATGGCAGATTTTAAGGAGAGGGGGACAGTACATGAGGAGAGATACATGAGGTGGCACAATTGAGAGACAGTGGAGGACTTTTAAGGAGCTCTTTCATAGTGCTCAACAAAAATATATTCCAGTGAAAAAGAAGGGCGGTAAGAGAAGGGATAACCAGCTGTGGATAACCAAGGAAATAAAGGAGAGTATCAAATTAAAAACCAATGCGTATAAGGTGGCCAAGGTTAGTGGGAAACTAGAAGATTGGGAAAATTTTAAAGGACAGCAAAGAATGACTAAGAAAGCAATAAAGAAAGGAAAGATAGATTACGAAAGTAAACTTGTGCAATACATAAAAACAGATAGTAAAAGCTTTTACCGATATATAAAACGGAAAAGAGTGACTAAAGTAAATGTTGGTCCCTCAGAAGATGAGAAGGGGGATTTAATAATGGGAAATGTGGAATTGGCTGAGATCTTAAGCAATTATTTTGCTTCGGTCTTCACAGTGGAAGACACAAAAACCATGCGAAAAATTGCTGGTCACGGGAATGTGGGAAGGGAGGACCTTGAGACAATCACTATCACTAGGGGGGTAGTGCTGGACAGGCTAATGGGACTCAAGGTAGACAAGTGCCCTGGTCCTGATGAAATGCATCCCAGGGTATTAAAAGAGATGGCGGAAGTTATAGCAGATGCATTTGTTATAATCTACCAAAATTCTTTGGATTCTGGGGAGGTACCAGCGGATTGGAAAGCAGCTAATGTAACGCCTCTGTTTAAAAAAGGGGGCAGACAAAAGGCAGGTAACTATAGGCCGGTTAGTTTAACATCTGTAGTGGGGGAAATGCTTGAAGCTATCATTAAGGAAGAAATAGCGGGACATCTAGATAGAAACAATGCAATCAAGCAGACACAACATGGATTCATGAAGGGGAAATCATGTTTAACTAATTTACTGGAATTCTTTGAGAATATAATGAGCATGGTGGATAGAGGTGTACCGATGGATGTGGTGTATTTAGATTTCCAAAAGGCATTCGATAAGGTGCCACACAAATGGTTACTGCAGAAGATAAAGGTACGTGGAGTCAGAGGAAATGTATTAGCATGGATAGAGAATTGGCTGCTAACAGAAAGCAGAGAGTCGGGATAAATGGGTCCTTTTCGGGTTGGAAAACGGTGCTTAGTGGTGTGCCACAGGGATCGGTGCTGGGACCACAACTGTTTACAATATACATAGATGACCTGGAAGAGGGGACAGAGTGTAGTGTAACAAAATTTGCAGATGACACAAAGATTAGTGAGAAAGCGTATTGTGTAGAGGACACAGAGAGGCTGCAAAGAGATTTCGATAGGTTAAGCAAATGGGCTAAGGTTTGGCAGATGGAATACAATGTCGGAAAATGTGAGGTCATCCACCTTGGAAAATAAAACAGTCAAAGGGAATATTATTTGAATGCGGAGAAATTACAACATGCTACGGTGCAGAGGGACCTGGGGGTCCTTGTGCATGAATCCCAAAAAGTTAGTTTGCAGGTGCAGCAGGTAATCAGGAAGGCGAATGGAATGTTGGCCTTCATTGCGAGAGGGATGGAGTACAAAAGCAGGGAGGTCCTTATGCAACTGTACAGGGTATTGGTGAGGCTGCACCTCGAGTACTGCGTGCAGTTTTGGTCACCTTACTTAAGGAAGGATATACTAGCTTTGGAGGGGGTACAGAGACGATTCACTAGGCTGATTCCTGAGATGAGGGGGTTACCTTATGATGATAGATTGAGTAGACTGGGTCTTTACTAGTTGGAGTTCAGAAGGATGAGGGGTGATCTTATTGAAGCATTTAAAATAATGAAATGGATAAACAAGATAGAGGCAGAAAGGTTGTTTCCACTGCTCGGGGAGACTAGAACTAGGGGGCACAGCCTCAAAATACGGGGGAGCCAATTTAAAACCGACTTGAGAAGGAATTTCTTCTCCCAGAGAATTGTGAATCTGTGGAATTCTCTGCCCAAGGAAGCAGTTGAGGCTAACTCATTGAATGTATTCAAATCACAAATAGCTAGATTTTTAACCAATAAGGGAATTAAGGGTTATGGGGAGCGGGCGGGTAAGTGGAGCTGAGTCCACGGCCAGATCAGCCATGATCTTGTTGAATGGTGGAGCAAACTCGAAGGGCTAGATGGCCTACTCCTGTTCCTAATTCTTATGTTCTTATATTCTTATGTATAACCATTAACAATATCAGCTAACATTGAAGCCAGGAACGAAAGTTGGATGTTCAGTAGTTTAGTGGGAATAGGGTCGAGAGAGCAGGAGTGCGTCTCATGGATAAGCTGAGCTCGGAGAGGGCATGAGGGGTGATCAGAGAGAAACTGAAGAATGATGTCAGTGCTACGGCAGGGGGACATTTAGAGGAAGTTTGGCCTGGTGGGCTAGGGGAAGGGAGGTAAGTGGCAGAGGCAGCTATTTGGATGGTCTCAAAGAAGACCATGAGCTCCTCACACATGTTGTTGGAGGTAAAGGTGGAGGAGACAGAGAAGAGGGGTTTAAGCATAATTTCTCTGCTTTTCAAGCTTTCTGTATAGCTGCTTGATAATAATGCTACCATTGCAAATGTATTGAACTCATTATGGTAGTTTTACAGATCAGCCATCATTACTTTTGCTTTAACTTCCCATAAACATTTCTTTTGCTTTTAAAAGAAGGATTGGAAGGGGTGTTAAGAACTAACATACCTGCAACCTAACACTTAGAATTCCTAACATACTTACACCCTCAACAACAACAACTATTTGCATTTATATAGCTCCTTTAAAAAAGTCAACGTCACAAGGCACTTCATAGGAGCGTTATCAAACAAAATTTGACACCGAACCACAGAGATATTAGGACAGATGACTAAAAGCTTGGTCAAAGAAGTAGGTTTTAATGAGTATCTTAAAGGAGGAAAGAGAGGTGGAGAAGCGCAGAGGTTTAGGGAGGGAGTTCCAGCGCTTAGGGCCTCCACAGATAAAGGCACGGCTGCCAATGGTGGCCCAATTAAAATCAACGAAGTGCAAGAGGCCACTAGTTTCCCACTGAATATAAATTGTCCTTTATGTCTTTTAAACCGTGCTAAAATTCTCTTCAATCTGCACTGGCAAGAGGTTTTCATCCATCCAAATGTAATATGTTTAAAAACATTACTCAAATGTCCTGCTAAATAGTTTATACACTTAAAAAATATCACTGACAAGCACCTCATTTAAAACTATTTATATAAAAAATAGTAACAGAAACCTATGAATGATTACAAGGTGATAATCCCATTGAGGTATTCAAGTGATGTTATATACTAGGGTTTTGTGGTTTATAATTACATCTAAAGTCCATAATGAGATTATGGCCTTGAAATCACTTACTAATTTTATAATACCTACAGTGGAGTTAGTGGAAGCAGTTTTGCTCCATTGTTGCTGGTTATATTTGCTAATGCTGGATGTCTTAGTCGACATCAACAAGCAGAGCCATCAGTACAGATGATGTGTGATGCACATCCTCAGTGGACAATTAAAAAGAAAGATTTATATTGATATAGCACCTTTCATTATCACCGGACATCCCAAATTACTTTACAGCCAATGAAGGACTATTTTTATTGAAGTGTAGTCACTGTTGTAATGTAGGGAATTTAGCATTTCCAAGACAGGTAGATGGAGAGGCTGGCTGACTGTGGGCGGGTAGGCCTGCGGCACTAGGCTGCAGAGAGGAGGGAGGGAGAGATCGGTGGGGGTGCTGGTCAGGCGCCAGAGGAGTATCGACAGTGAGGTGAGGGAGGATTAGGGCTGGAGGATTGGGCCGGATGGAGGAGCATCGGGTGGGGGGCAGTGAATGAGGATTTGGGTCAGCTGGAGGAACAACGGGTGGGTTAGGATCGGGGCTGGAGGAACATCCGGGCTGGAGGGGGGAGTCCGGGAAGGCAATCAGGGGCCAGAGTAGGGTTCGGGGGCCTCAGGGGGAGGAACGGAGGCCTTGGTTGGTGGTGGGTGGGGAATTGGAAGTTTTTTGGGGGTTTGTTGGCCTCGTTGAGGGGTATTGGAGGCCGCATGGGGGTGGGATCGGAGGCCTCATGGGGGTGGGATCGGAGGCCTTAAGGGGGTGGGATCGGAGGCCTCAAGGGAGTCCGATCGTGGGGGATGGGTGAGGTGGGGATGCTGGATTCAGTAGGTAAGTCTAAAGGCACTTACCTCCTAGATCCAGCAGTCCTCGCCTTACTTTAGCTGACGGGTGCCCCGAGGCCTGAGAAACCTAACCAGACATATTTAAATTCATAATGGTGGTTAAATCTGAGGCACGCCGGCCTCATTATAATATTTAAATAGGCCCACGTCCCCATCCTGCCTCCATTAACACCAGAAGTTGCAGGCTGGAGGTGTGTTGGGGTCGTGATTCAGTTATTTAACACTTTAACCTCCCAGTTTTTGGGGGTTATAATTTCCCCTTGGTGTCAGTGGTCTATGTTATGAGGATGGACTGAATAAACTTGGGCTTTTTGTCATACAAAGGAGATGTTTGAGAGGTGATCTAATAGTTATATAAGAATGTGAACAGAATGCAAATTCAGAATATTAATTTCAATTGTGAAAATAGGATAAGGGGACAATGGTACAATTGGTAAAAAGTAAATTTAAGACTGATATCAGGAAGTTCTTTTACACACACAGAGTAATCAACACGGTGAATCGACTCCTGGACAGAATAGCAGAGATGAAAACCCTGAAACCATTTAAGAAACAGTTAGTTGCTGCATTGGGAAGACTGGAGGGTCTATCTGGGTGGAATAATTAAGATGGACTGAATGGCCTTCCAGATCAGTAATAATGATCTTGTAATAATGGAACACCCCAGTGTGTATGTAGCATAATTATATATTTACTTTACTGGACAAATCGTCTAATAAACTGAACATCTAGGTTGCTCAAATATGTATTGTGCAGGAGATATTGGGACAACCATCACTTTATGGTGTACTGCATTTCCTAAAAATAGCTCAAGGAATAAATGTGCATTATATTTTTTTTCCTAAATTGTATCTGTATTTTAGCATGTGAAATATATATTCACCAGGAGGGTTCCCCGATCGGCCTCTGTGACTTGGAAAGAAGATTGGCAGAAGCCCTGGATACACCGTGCAAAGAGGAATTTCACCAAAGTTGCAGGTTGTTGTTTAAACTGGGTAGGGGAGTGAATATAGGTAGGTCGAGATTCAGGGAGGACAGGAGGGCATTGAATTTAGAGGAGAGAGGGCAAAGGGAGTTCAAATGGAGGTTGAAATCACTGAGAATGAGGCGGCAAAAAGGAGTAATTTTGTCTCCAGACAAGTTAATTGATCCCCTCCAGGATCAATACTTTAGCTCAGGTTAAGCTTCGGGCCTTTTAGAAGGCTTTCAACAGATGCACACCAGCTCTCAGCTGAAGCCTTATGGGTTGCAAAGCATTATGGCCCCAAGTTTCGTGCCGCGGCGAAAACGGCGCACCTCCGAGCTGGGCGCCTGTTTTTCGCGCCGAAAACAGCGCCTAAAAAAAAATCCGATATTCTCGAGCTCCTTGGAGCTCGATGTCTGCTTGGCGCGGCGCGCTCTTCGCAGCAGGGGGCAGAGCTTAACACTCGCGCCGATTTTCTAAGCAGCAGGGGGCGGGTACAATTTAAATTAGCCTTCGTGGTGCCGGCAACCCTGCGCGTGCGCGTTGGAGCGTTCGCGCACGCGCAGTCTCACACAAACATTGGCACTTGGCCACTTTTTAAATTACTGCAGAAAAAGTGAAGCTTTGTTTCTTGGACCCCTGCAAAGGCTTGTAATTTAATTTTTTTTGATATTTCTGTGTGTGAGGGAGTGCTTTTAACAGCACTGCTGAATAAATCACCTGCTGAAATCAGTGAGTTCAGCTTTTCACTGCTAAACTTGCAGAACCGGTGCTGCATTGGTGCATGCAAATTAAGGACTGTGTGTTTGGAGAAATAAGAGTGCCAATTCAACTTTGCAATAATACGTGGTGTTGACAATGCAGCACCCATTCTGCAAATTTAAATATAAAACTGTCGATGTGGCTGCCTCTCCCTGTCCAAATGGCCTCAGTCCCCCTCACAGCTCGAAGGCTGCTGCTGTATCTTCGGCTGCCGGCCAACCACTGACGCCGCTGATATCCTATGGCCGAATGGCTTCACGTCCGTCCGCTGCTGATTCTTTGGCTGCCGGCCAGCTACTGACGCCGCCCCTAAAGCGTGGCCGAATGGCCTCAAGAACCTTAATGAGCTGCGCGTGTCCTGCATTGATTCTTCGGCTGCCGGCCAGCCACTGACGCCGCTGCTATCTCATGGCCGAATGGCCTCACATCAATCCGCTGATTCTTCGGCTGCCGGCCAGCCACTGACGCCGCTGATATCTCATGGCCGAATGGCCTCGGGTCCGTCCGGTGCTGCTTCTTCGCGGCCAGCCACGAAGAGAATGAAGGCCTGCCTCAAGCACTGCAGCTCAGCTCGAAGCTTGCTGCCGCTGTTGTCGAGACACTGATGCCACACCGCTGCCTGAAAGGCCTGCCTGAAGCACTTTCACACAGGTAGGAACATGGTTTATTTAATCTTTTCTTTGCTTATAAATTTTTATTCAGGTTGGATTTATTTGTATAATATTTGTATAAGTATAACTAAGGATTGATTGTAGAATTTAATGACTTCCCTTCCCCCCCTCCCCACCCACCTCGTTCCCTACGCCTCATTTGTAACCTACGCCTGATTTTCTAAAGTGTAGACAAGGTTTTTGCGAGCGTACAAAAATCTTCACTTACTCCATTCTAAGTTAGTTTGGAGTAAGTTTTCACTCACAAAACTTTGAAATCAGGCGTAAGTGGCCAGACACGTCCCCTTTTGAAAAAAAAATTCTGTTCCAAAGTGAAACTGTTCTACCTGACTAGAACTGGAGCAAACTAAATGTGGAGAATTCCGATTTCTAAGATACTCTGTTCTACACCAGTTGCTCCTAAAAATCAGGAGCAAATCATGTGGAAACTTGGGGCCTATATTTCTGGGATAATCTGGAAACCGCTGCAGACTTGTGCCCCTTGATGTAAGGGGCAAGCGTTAGATCCACCTATGCCCCACTCCTCACAAATAAAATGCAACATCCTCAAAGAAGTAAAGGAGATTTGAGAAATAAAGTGAGACATGAAATGTTAGCCTAACATCTGTGGTTGGGAAAATGTTGGAGTCTATTATTAAAGAAGCAGTAGCAGGACATTTGGAAAAGCATAATTCAGTCAGGCAGAGTCAGCGTGGATTTATGAAGGGGAAGTCATGTTTGACAAATTTGCTAGAATTTTTTGAGGATGTAACAAACAGGGTGGATAAAGGGGAACCAGTCTTTATGATAGAGGACACTAAAAATATTCCGACAGTCGATAGTCTAGGGGCTATAGGGAGGGAGGAACTTAACACAATCACAATCACTAAAGAGGTGGTGCTCAAGTAAGATAATGGGACTAAAGGCAGATAAATCCCCTGGACCTGATGGCTTGCATCCTCGGGTCTTAGGAGAAGTAGCAGCAGGGATTGTTGATACATTTTTTGTAATTCTCCAAAATTCCCTGGATTCTGGGGAGGTCCCAGCAGATTGGAAAACTGCAAATATAATGCCCCTATTTAAAAAAGGAGGCAGACAAAAAGCAGGAAACTATAGACCAGTTAGCCTAACATCTGTAGTTGGGAAAATGTTGGAGTCCATTATTAAAGAAGCAGTAGCAGGACATTTGGAAAAGCAAAATTCAGTCAGGCAGAGTCAGCATGCATTTATGAAGGAGAAGTCATGTTTGACAAGTTTGCTGGAGTTCTTTGAGAATGTAACAAACAGGGTGGATAAAGGGGAACCAGTGGATGTGATGTATTTGGACTTCCAGAAGGCATTTGACAAGGTGCCACATAAAAGGTTACTGCACAAGATAAAAGTTCACGGGGTTGGGGGTAATATATTAGCATGGATAGAGGATTGGCTAACTAACAGAGAACAAACAGTCGGGATAAATGGTTAATTCTCTGGTTGGCAACCAGTAACTAGTGGGGTGCCGCAGGGATCAGTGCTGGGACCCCAACTATTTACAATATATATTAATGACTTGGAAGAAGGGACTGAGTATAACGTAGCCAAGTTTGTTGGCGATACAAAGATGGGAGGAAAAGCAATGTGTGAGGAGGACACAAAAAATTCCTATTTCTTATGTTCTTATGTTGAGCAGGTTGGGCATCTACTCATTGGAATTCAGAAGATTGAGAGATGATCTTATCGAAACGTATAAGATTATGAGGGGGCTTGACAAGGTGGATGCAGAGAGAATGTTTCCACTGATGGGGGAAACTAGAACTAGAGGGTATGATCTTAGAATAAGGGGCCGCCAATTTAAAACTGAGTTGAGGAGAAATTTATTTTCTCAGAGGGTTGTAAATCTGTGGAATTTGCTGCCTCACCAAGCTGTGGAAGCTGGGACATTGAATAAATTTAAGACAGAGATAGACAGTTTCTTAAGATAAGGGAATAAGGGGTTCTGGGGAGCGGGCAGGAAAGTGGACCTGAGTCCATGATCGGATCAGCCAAGATCGTATTTAATGATGGAGCAGGCTCGAGGGGGCGTATGGCCTACTCGTGCTCCTATTTCTTATGTTCTTATGTTCTTATCTCCCTCTCTCCACAGTTGCTGCCTGACCTGCTGAGTGTTTCCAACATTTTCTGTTTTCATTGCAGAAAATATAGCGTTGTGATGTGAGACTGGAGTAAGGGTTGAGTGGAGTCCCACAGAGGTCTATGCTGGGACCACTATTGTTTTTAATCTACATAACTGATGAAACTAACTACCAGCTGGTCAAATTTGATGACTCAAAAATAGAGAGAACAGTTGAAACAAAGGATACAGCAAAAATGATAAATTGGTTTTCCAATTAGGAAGACAGATGACAACTAAAATGTAATAATGATAAATGTAAAGTATTATTTACACAGGTCAAATATATGGGACATAGTATACAATGAATGGAACTGAATTATCACAAGGTGTACCAGAAAAGATCCACTTAATTGGGCAAAGCAACTGATTAAAAGTCTAAGGCATAAATGTAAATTTTGAGAGAATGTACTGTACATTTTAACTGGTGTGCTGGGTGGAAATAGGGTGACAGCATGTCTAAAGTGGTGGGGAAAAGCTTACTGCCCCATTCCCATGCCTAATCCATTGCCTACATCAGAAGGATCTACCCCTGGAGGGCCGGAGTCCTCGCCTAAATCAGGCAGTTGTCTCAATTGAGCAAGCAACAACAATTCAGGAAGTTTACCTTATAAAGCCAGAGCAGTAGACAAGACTACAGAAGTTATGCTAAGACATATTGGTCATATCACACTTAGAATACTGTGATATTGTGTCAACATGCCAGAGATATGATAAAGGGCTGGTTGTGTCCAATCATCTGTTACCCCATCCACCACCCTGCCCCTTCGTGCAGGGTGCCAACTAGGCATAGCATTGTCCGTGTGCAATTCCACCCTCTGGCAGGACCTTGTGCTGGGACCCAGGATTGAAATAAGGTTTCCAATTCTGGTTGGAAGTATTCCTGGATATTTCAACACAAGACATCCCACCTCCAACTGCTCCATCCAATCAAATGGCCCTTGTTCCCACCTACAATATTCTCATCATAACTAAATCAAAAGTATTCAAAGAAAATGAAAGCGTGCACAATTTTTCTTTAAATGCCCCTATGATCTTTCTCCTTGTTTGCCCGCAGCAGTATCTGGAAGATCAATCTGTAATTCCTGGAGATTCCAGGACAATCTTGGAGGGCTGGCAACCCTGGACAGAAACAGATCACAGGCCTGAGAAGTTTACAGTTGTAGCCCTCGCTGTCAACCTTGGGGTCTTCTGGTTGCTGCTGGAGGGCAGCAATAAGAAGGGCCAAGGCCTGAAGAGCTTGTTGTGGAAGTAAAAAGGTAGCTTAGCTGTTGTGGTGCTCATCTTTGTTTTGCTTCTAAGCAACTCTCAGACCTGATGAAGATCCTGGAGCAAGCCCAACTGGGTGCAGAATGGCCAGGAAATCCCCCTCATGTTTCATCACCCTAGTGTTGCTGAGTTTAAAAAAATCATCCATTCTCTTTACTGATGCTTAGCAGAATCTCTTGGGTAAAACTCTGTCAGTACACTTTGAGGAATACGTTTCAACATCTCCTTAGGGAAAATTCGAAGCAACTGCCAGCCAATATCCAAGGTTTCAAATACGGTCCTGTTGTCATATGAACCTTATGCAAAGAAGTTCTTCTTAAATTTCTGCAGAAATTCTAAATATAACAGGTCATCACCACTGACTTTTTCCCCTTACTATCTCTAATCTCCACCCACAATGATTCAACATTTTGTTCATTAGAGCCAATATCGTCTCTTACAACTGCCCTGATATCATCCTTTATCAACAGAGCTACCCCACCTCCTTTCCCTTCTTGTCTATCTTTCCGAATTGTCAGATACCCCTGTATGTTTAATTCCCAGTCTTGGCCACCCTGCAACCACGTTTCTGTAATGGCCACCAAATCATACCCATTTGTAATGATTTGTGCCGTCAACTCATTTACTTTATTTCGAATGCTGCGTGCGTTTAGGTAGAGGATGGGAACCAATGCAGGGAGACAGAGGGAAACAAAATGGAAACAAAAGCAAAAGACAGAAAGGAGATGAGTAAAAGTGGAGGGCAGAGAAACCCAAGGCAAAAAACAAAAAGGGCCACTGTACAGAAAAATTCAAAAGGGTCAAAGTGTAATAAAAAGGCAAGCTTGAAAGCTTGGTGCCTCAATGCGAGGAGTATTCGGAACCCAGGAGAGGGCCCTGAGCTAGTTAGAGTGGGTGAGAGCTCAGATGTACAGGACCCCAAGAAAGAATGCAAAAGGCAGGAGGCAACAGAGCAGAGTAGCACTGGGCTAAGTGTAAACCACAAGGTGATAGGAAGGGACAATATGTATGAATATAAAGGGGCTGCAGGAGGGGTCAAAACTAAAAATCATGGTTTAAAATCTAGTATTAAAACACTCTATCTAAACATGTGAAAAAGGAACGGCAGTAATCATGGGGGATTTTAACCTACATATCGATTGGTCAAATCAAATCGCACCGGGTAGCCTTGAGTAGGAATTCATAGAATGCATACGTGATTGTTTCTTAGAACAGTATGTTGCAGAACGTACAAGGGAGCAAGCTATCTTAGATCTGGTCCTGTGTAATGAGACAGGAATAATAATAACTGCTAGTAAAAGATCCTCTCAGAATGAGTGATCACAGTATGGTTGAATTTGTAATACAGATTGAGGGTGAGGAAGAAGTGTCTCAAACGAGCGTACTATGCTTAAACAAAGGGGACTACAGTGGGATGAGGGCAGAGTTGGCTAAAGTAGATTGGGAACACAGACTAAACAGTGGCACAATTGAGGAACAGTGGAGGACTTTTAAGGAGCTCTTTCATAGTGCTCAACAAAAATATATTCCAGTAAAAAAGAAGGGCGGTAAGAGAAGGGATAACCAGCTGTGGATAACCAAGGAAATAAAGGAGAGTACCAAATTAAAAACCAATGCGTATAAGGTGGCCAAGGTTAGTGGGAAACTAGAAGATTGGGAAAATTTTAAAGGACAGCAAAGAATGACTAAGAAAGCAATAAAGAAAGGAAAGATAGATTACGAAAGTAAACTTGCGCAATACATAAAAACAGATAGTAAAAGCTTTTATCGATATATAAAATGGAAAAGAGTGACTGAAGTAAATGTTGGTCCCTTAGAAGATGAGAAGGGGGATTTAATAATGGGAAATGTGGAAATGGCTGAGACCTTAAGCAATTATTTTGCTTCGATCTTCACAGTGGAAGACACAAAAACCATGCCAAAAATTGCTAGTCATGGGAATATGGGAAAGAAGGACCTTGAGACAATCACTATCACTAAGGGGATAGTGCTGGACAGGCTAATGGGACTCAAGGTAGACAAGTCCCCTGGTCCTGATGAAATGCATCCCAGGGTATTAAAAGAGATGGCGGAAGTTATAGCAGATGCATTCGTTATAATCTACCAAAATTCTCTGGACTCTGGGGAGGTACCAGCGGATTGGAAAGCAGCTAATGTAGCGCCTCTGTTTAAAAAAGGGGGCAGACAAAAGGCCGGTTAGTTTAACATCTATAGTGGGGAAAATGCTTGAAGCTATCATTAAGGAAGAAATAGCGGGACATCTAGATAGGAATAGTGCAATCAAGCAGACGCAGCATGGATTCATGAAGGGGAAATCATGTTTAACTAATTTACTGGAATTCTTTGAGGATATAACGAGCATGGTGGATTGAGGTGTACCGATGGATGTGGTGTATTTAGATTTCCAAAAGGCATTCGATAAGGTGCCACAGAAAAGTTTACTGCAGAAGATAAAGGTACGCGGAGTCAGAGGAAATATATTAGCATGGATCGAGAATTGGCTGGCGAACAGAAAGCAGAGAGTCAGGATAAATGGGTCCTTTTTGGGTTGGAAATCAGTGGTTAGTGGTTTGCCACAGGGATCGGTGCTGAGACCACAACTGTTTACAATATACATAGATGACCTGGAAGAGGGGACAGAGTGTAGTGTAACAAAATTTGCAGATGACACAAAGATTAGTGGGAAAGCGGGTTGTGTAGAGGACACAGAGAGGCTGCAAAGAGATTTAGATAGGTTAAGCGAATGGGTAAAGGTTTGGCAGATGGAATACAATGTCGGAAAATGTGAGGTCATAGTCAAAGGGAATATTATTTGAATGGGGAGAAATTACAACATGCTGCGGTGCAGAGGGACCTGGGGGTCCTTGTGCATGAATCTCAAAATGTTAGTTTGCAGGTGCAGCAGGTAATCAGAAAGGCGAATGGAATGTTGGCCTCCATTGCGAGAGGGACGGAGTACAAAAGCAGGGAGGTCCTTCTGCAACTGTACAGGGTATTGGTGAGGCTGCACCTCGAGTACTGCGTGCCGTTTTGGTCACCTTACTTGAAGAAGGATATACTTGCTTTGGAGTGGGTACAGAGACGATTCACTAGGCTGATACCGGAGATGAGGGGTTTACCTTATGATGATAGATTGAGTAGACTGGATCTTTACTCATTGGAGTTCAGAAGGATGAGGGGTGATCATCCCCTCAGATATAGAAACGTTTAAAATAATGAAAAGGATAGACAAGATAGAGGCAGACAGGTTGTTTCCACTGGTCGGGGAGACTAGAACTAGGGGGCAAAGCCTCAAAATACGGGGGAGCCAATTTAAAACCGAGTTGAGAAGGAATTTCTTCTCCCAGAGGGTTGTGAATCTGTGGAATTCTCTGCCCAAGGAAGCAGTTGAGACTAACTCATTGAATGTATTCAAATCACAGATAGATAGATTTTTAACCAATAAGGGAATTAAGGGTTACGAGGAGAGGGCGGGTAAGTGGAGCTGAGTCCACGGCCAGATCAGCCATGTTGAATGGTGGAGCAGGCTCGAGGGGCTAGATGGCCCACTCCTGTTCCTAATTCTTATGTTCTTATGTTCTTATCATGTGTGAGAGCTTCCTCACCAACCAAAGCAGTTGCAAGTGCAGGATCCAGGTCTGCCCATTGAGAAAAGATCTGGAAATGCTGGACAATTTCGAGGTCGCGGAGATCTGACATAGCAGATCTCCGCTCCCTTTAGCCCTCTGTAATGATTAGGACCTGCGTACTCTCCAAATTGTCTGAAGAGGAAATGCAGTCCTGCAGTTGTATCAGAAGCGGTACCGAAAAGAGCAACAGGACTGCCGCCAAGTGCAAAGGGGATGAACTATGAGGAACGATTAAAGACCCTTCAAGTCTTATGTTCTAAAATGATTAGTAAGCAGAGGACCACATTGTGGTAGAAAAAATATTAAATTGTTCAGATAAGGTAAATCCAGATTCTATTAAAAAGAGTAAGTGTAAGAATAAGTGGAAATTAGTGAAAAATAAATTTAGAGCAGATGTCAGGAAAAATGCCTAACTAAAGGAATGAACAACAACAAAAAAATCAACAACTTGTATTTATATAGCGCCTTTAATGTAGTGAAACGTCCCAAGGTGCTTCACAGGAGTATTGTGAGATAAAAAATTTGACACCTAACTGCATAAGTAGAAATTAGCGCAGGTGACCAAAAACTGGGTCAAAGAGGTATGTTTTAAGGAGCATCTTGAAGGAGGAAAGAGAGGTAGAGAAATGAAAATGGTTAGGCAGGGAGTTACAGAGCTAGGGGCCGAGGCAAAGAAGGCACGGCCACCAATGGTTGAACGATTATAATCAGGGATGCTCAAGAGGGCAGAATTAGAGGAGCGCAGACATCTTGGGGGGTTGTGGTACTGGAGGAGATTACAGAGATAGGGAGGGGCAAGGCCATGGAGGGGTTGAAAATAAGGATGAGAATTTTGAAATCGAGGCGTTGCTTAACTGGAAGCCAATATAGGTCAGCGAGCACAGGGTGATGGGTGAGCGGGACTTGGTAAATTTAGAATACTTTACCAAACAAGATAACAAAGGTAAATATATTGTGGCTATTCACACCTTGATGAATGAGGGAGTGAATGCACTGGAGGGATGAGTTTCTATGGGCCAAATGACATTTTCTCATCTTTGACTTTTCTACTATTCTTATTCTCTGATCGTTTTGCGACATCGGTAAATTTCTTAATTTTTTCTCAAGCTTTTTGAAAACATCAGGTTTTCCTATAAAAATCAGAATTTTGCCTAATTACAAAGCTGCAGAAAAATGCTAAGCTTTTATTTCAAAAAATGAGGCCATTCACAACCAGTTGTTTGAGGAACAAACTTTCTGCTTTGTTTTCTTTAATTCTGTAAGCCTTAGCTGAAAATGACAGGAGAGATTTATGGCCGCACTCCATTGTTAAGAGCTATAAACCTTTCTAGTACTACAGAGGCTACTCAGATAAATCAGAATGAATGATACTACTCACTACAAAGAGGATATCAGCATGAGCTCACAGTAGTGTTCCACACACTGTATTATTGCTATAAAGCAATAGGTTCCTTTATGTGGTATTAAAACTTTATACTTTACATAATTCAACTGCTTCTAGAGATACATGTGCAAGGGCTGCTGAGTGCAATTAAAAAAAAATTATATAAGTATAAAATGACAATGAATGCGATACTATGAGCAAAAACATTTCTTTATATGAAATATTTTTGATGAGAAAAGTTAAAATTTTACAGTGAATAATTAATATTAAAATAAGGACAACAGCTAAATTGTGTGTGCGAGCATGTGTATTTAAGAATTTTTTTAATGTTAAACTGAGTGCAGAATATACAGTGACTGACTGTTTTCTCCAAATCCACCTCAATCCACCCTCTCCCCAAAATGTAATCATAGCCAGCTAAGACTTCTTCAATCATACAGATTGCTCCTGTGTACTATCACTTGGCCCTACATCAGTCACAGGTAATCAAATCTTTGCTCACTTGCTGAATGAACTAAGTGCTTTATTCTTATCTATTCTGTATCCTGTGTTCTGAGTCACAATGAAAAATTTAAGCTAGTCTCAACATTTTTATACATTGAAAAATTAAAATGCAATGGTGATTATACAAATAACTGTGACTTTTCATTCAGTAAAAATAAAGGCATTTGGTTTCTAGATACCATGTTAGACATTTTTAAATGTGGAAACAGTCCTAAAGTTGCATGATGCCAAAGAGTCATACAACCTGTTTGTTTACTTCCAAGTGATGAGTGCTTTGGTGAATTATCAGATAATATCAGTACACTCTGTTCCATTATCTGAACCATGGTATGATCATGAAATAAATATACAAAACATGCTTTGACTATAATCAATTTCTCATAGGGTACTCTGTCAACCTGCACTCTATCTGCTAGGCTACCAGACTGCCTATAACTTTTGAATTTTTAACTAGATGATTCCTAGTTTCAGCCTGTGCACTGTGAAATATACATTTAGCTATTATTCCGACCAAGAACTGAACTTCTGTTCCACTTTTGCAACATAATTTGTCTTCAGCTCTCCTTCTCCCCCAGGGCTCCTGAAATCCTTGTGCATACCTTTATCATTTGAGGTTCATCTGCTTCAATGCTCTTGCACAAATTACCTAGCCTCCCTTCTTCCACAATTCTTTCTGAATGCTGCAGCCCACATCCTCAGCCACACAAAGTCCTGTACTCCATCATCGCAGTCCTGTCAGGCTCCACTGATCCCCATGTACAAGTCAATTGACTTCAAGATCCTCAGCCACATATTCAAATCTCTCATGTCTTCACACCACCCTACTGTGCATTCTCCCCTACCAAATGCTCTGCTCTTCTGACACTGGCTTAGTCTTTATTTCACTTCTTCATCAGTTCCCAACCTTTCAGTCTCTGCCCTCTGAAACGCTGTCTCCTAAATTCGTCTTCCTTACTAATCCCCTCTGAAAACCCAAAACTACTTCCTCCAATGCATTTTCAGCTCTTTTCATCTTTCCATATTTCCTGAGATGTCCCCTGTTTGTCATCTGCCTTTCAAGACAGTTTGCAATGGCTTTCTGTACGTGATGAATACTGTAGAAATTTAAGTTTTAATCACAAAAGGATTGGTTTCTATGTTTGAAGGGAATAATAGCAAATTTGAAATGAATACAAGACGTTAAAGTTTAAAATTATACTATCTTTAATATACATATTTATAAATGTTTGCAGTTTTCCTATTTCAACTTCCTGGGGCCGAAATTGCCCTCCACCCGAAACGGGGCACCCCCTTTCTAGTGTTTTTACCACCATGGCCATTGAGGTGGCATCTTGAGCAAAATTCCGCTTTTTGGCTTTTTTTTCAGGCGGACCGGAAGTCGCTCATAATGGGGGCGGATGTGCGATGGCGAGTACACTAGAGGGGAGGAAGTTTGGGGGTGGATGGATGTAGTGACTGTCGCTATCAGTCATCAGTGTAGCGCTGATGATGTCATCGCAGCGCCGCGTCACCACGGCTCTCCCCTTCACTTAAATGGGGAGCGACTTAGTGATTTTTAAAGTTCATTCCACTGGGCCACCAGGGAGGGTTTCGGCCAGGCCATCAGCCTGGCACCCAAGAGGGGTGTCTGTTGGTGGCCCGGCCGAACCCAGGGGCATAATTGTCAGACCAACATGGCTGTAGGCTGACAAAAAAAAGCCTGGATGTAGTGGCAGTGTACCTTCCCCTTTAATGGGATCCACACCGCCATTTCAGAAGGCCACAGCCTCACTGCACCATCTCAAAAAAGCAGGTTTTGGCACCGCCCGGTGGGAGGAAGATTTTCGCGGCATAATTTTGCCATTAGGGGGGAATATCGGTGGTGTGCACTGTGATGACACACTTAGGATGGATCGGCAGCAGTTGAGCGGTAGGGGAGGAGTGGGTCACCGCCAGGATACAGCAGGAGCAGAATTTTGAAATGGCAGCCATTGCACTAAAAGTCGGTGGCCATTGCACTCCGCAGCGTGGCCGCCGATTTCCGGTGTTAACGGGCCGAAGGGAAGGGGCACTTTTGGCCCCGTAATTTTTGTACAATGTTTGGTTACTTTAAATGAAATATGAAAAAAAAAATTTTGGCAAAACAAATTTCTTTCTTGGCAATCATTGGAGCACAATGACAAAATTTGAGTTTGAGTCACCTATAACATAATTACACCCCTCGTGTATGACATAGAGTCATTTGGGGTCGAAATTGCCCCTTTCCTTAAGACCTGTTATCACCGCAAATTGGCAGCCACGCTACGGAGTGGAGTGGTTGCTGCTAACCCAATTGCCCTCCTGAGTTTTCCCGGTGATGCACCGATCCCTCCGCTATCGCTCCGCTGCTGCTGATCAGTCTTAAGCACGTCATCACCGTGCGCACCGCCAATCTCATCATCGTAGACAGTCCCTCGGAATTGAGGAAGACTTGCTTCCCCTCTTAACATGAGTTCTTAGGTGGCTGTATAGTCCAATACAAGAACCACAGTCTCTGTCACAGGTAGGACAGATAGTCGTTGAGGGAAGGAGTAGGTGGGACTGGTTTGCCACACGCTCTTTCCGCTGTCTGCACTTGATTTCTACATGCACTCGACGATAAGACTCGAGGTGCTCAGCGCCCTCCCGGGCGCACTTCCTCCACTTAGGGCGGTCTTTGGCCAGGAACTCCCATGTGTCAGTGGGGATGTTGCACTTTATCAGGGAGGCTTTGAGGGTGCCCTCGTAATGTTTCTGCTGCCCACTTTTGGCTCGTTTGCCGTGAAGGAGTTCCGAGCAGAGCTTGATTTGGGAGTTTCGTGTCTGGCATGTAAACTACGTGGCCTGCCCAGCAGAGCTGATCAAGTGTGGTCAGTGCTTCAATGCTGGGGATGTTGGCCTGGCTGAAGACGCTAATGTTGATGCATCTGTCCTCCCAGGGGATTTGTAGGATCTCGTGGAGACATAATTGGTGGTATTTCTCCAACGACTTGAGGTGTCTAGTGTACATGGTCCATGTTTCGGAGACATACAGGAGGGCGGGTATTACTACAGCCCTGTAGACCATGAGCTTGGTGGAAGATTTGAGGGCCTGGTCTTCAAACACTCTTTTTCTCAGGCAGCCGAAGGTTGCACTGGCGTACTGGAGGCAGTGTTGGATCTCGTTGTCAATTCCTGCTCTTGTAGATAGGAGGCTCCCGAGATGAGAGAAGTGGTCCATGTTGTCCGTGCCATGGATCCTGATGACTGGGGGCAGTGCTGTGCGGTGAGGACAGGCTGGTGGAGGACCTTTGTCTTACTGATGTTTAGCGTAAGGCCCATGTTTTTGTATGCCTCAGTAAATATGATGACTATGTCCTGGAGCTCAGCCTCTGTATGTGGCAGACGCAGCTGTCGTCCGCGTACTGTAGCTCGAAGTCAGAGGATGGGGTGATCTTGGACCTAGCCTGGAGACGGCAAAGGTTGAACAGGTTCCCACTGTAGTTTAGTTCCACTCCAGCGGGGAGCTTGTCGACTGTGAGGTGGAGCATGGCGGTGAGGAAGCTTGAGAAGAGGGTTGGGGCAATGACGCAGCCCTGCTTGACCCCGGTCCGGATGTGGATTGGGTCTGTGATGGATCCAATGGTAAGGATTACGGCTGCATGTCGTCATGGAGCAGGCGGAGGATGGTGACGTACTTTTAGGAGCATCCAAAATGGAGTAGGACAATCCATAGACCCTCGCGGTTGACCATGTAAAAGGCCTTTGTCAGGTCGAAGAAGGCCATGTATAAGGGCTGGCGCTGTTCCCTGTAAAAATCATGTCTGTTGTGCCCAGTAGGGGATGAAATCCGCACTGTGATTCCAGAAAGAGCTCCTCGGCCACAGGAAGAAGGCGGTCGAGGAGAACTCTAGCGACGACAACTTTCCCAGTGGCTGATAGCAGGGAGATTCCTCTGTAGTTGCCGCAGTCAGACTTGTCCCCTTTTTTAAAGATGGTCATGATCACTGCATCTCTGAGATCTCCCGGCGTGCTCTCCTCCCTCCAGATGAGAGAGATGAGGTTATGTATTCGCGCCAGCAGTGCCTCTCCGCCATACTTCAGTGCCTCAGCAGGGATTCCATTCGTTCCTGTAGCCTTGTTGTGTTTAAACTGTCTTACGGCTTTTTCTACCTCATGCAGTGTTGGGGTCTTACTCAGGTGCTGGCGGGTAGCATGCTGCGGGATGGAGTTGAGAACGCTCGAGTCTCGGTTGAGGAGATCTTCGAACTGCTCCTTTCAGCGGGCCCTGACTGCCTCTGTGTCCTTGATGAGTGTTTCCCCGTTCTTGGCCAGCAGTGGGCTGGGGCCTTGGGTATTTGGACCGTAGGTGGCCTTGACTGCGATGAAGAATCCTTGCACATCATGGCTGTCGGCCAGCTGCTGTATCTCCTGTGCTTTCTCCATCCACCACCTGCTCTTTAGGTCATGGGTTTTTTGTTGGATCTCAGCCTTGAGCCGTCTGTAATGCTGCTTTGCTGCTACCGAGTTGGGTTATTGTTTAAGGCTCAGAAATGCCCTCTGCTTGTGATCTATTAGCTCTTGAATCTCCTGATTATTCTCATCAAACCAGTCCTGGTGTTTCCTGGTTGAGTGACCGAGCATCTCTTTGCAGGCACAGGTTATGAAGGCCTGGAGGCAGACCAAGCGCTGTGGGCATTCTGCGTCTCAGGGGCATTAAGGCACGTCAGGTTAGCTGTGAGGCGCTGATTGTACAGGACTCTCTTAGCTGGGTCCTTAAGTGCCCCGGCATTGACTCTTTTGCGGCACTGCTTCTGCTGCCCCCTCCACTTTGGGGCTATGTTGATGTCGATGATGGATCGGATTAGACGGTGGTCCATCCAGCAGTTGTCAGCTCCTGTCATGGCATGGGTGATGCACACATCCTTACGATCCCTGGCTCAGACGATGACATATTCAAGCAGGTGCCAGTGTTTGGAGCGAGGGTGTTGCCACGATGCCTTGTATTTGTCCCTCTGGCAGAACAAGGTGTTGGTGATGACAAGTTCATGTTCTAGACATTTTGTCAGGAGTAGGGTAGAAACATAGAAATACAGAAAATAGGTGCAGGAGTAGGCCATTCTACCCTTCGAGTCTGCAGCGCCATTCAATATGATCATGGCTGATCTTGCAACCTCAGTACCTCAGCCCTGCCTTCTCTCCATACCCCCTGATCCCTTTAGCCGTAAGGGCCGCATCTAACTCTCTTTTGAACATGTCCAACGAACTGGACTCAACAACTTTCTGTGGCAGAGAATTCCACAGGTTCACAACTCTCTGGGTGAAAACGTTTCTCCTCATCTTGGTTCTATATGGCTTACCCGTTATCTTTAGACTGTGACCCCTGGTTCTGGACTTTCCCAACATCGGGAACATTCTACCTGCATCTAACCTGTCTAGTCCCGTCAGAATTTTCTATGAGATCCCCTCTCATTCTTCTAAATTCCAGTAAGCCTAGCTGATCCAGTCTTTCCTCATATGTCAGTCCTGCCATCTCGAGAATCAGTCTGGTGAACCTTCGCTGCACTCCCTCACTAGCAAGCACATCCTTCCTCAGATTAGGAGACCAAAACTTCACACAATACTCAAAGTGTGGTCTCACCTAGGCCCTGTACAACTGCAGTAAGACCTCCCTACTCCTATACTCAAATTCCCTCACTATGAAGGCCAGCATGCCATTTGCTTTCTTTTTTGCCTGCTATATCTGCATGCCTACCTTCAATGACCGCTGAAGTTGGCTTTCCCTACCCACTCTCTGCCAATCATGCCACCCCAGAGGTCTGTGTCCTTGCCGACCCTGGTGTTGAAGTCACCGAGAAGGATTAGTTTGTCGTCCGTGGGGACGCAGGACACGGAATTTTCGAAGTTGGAGTAAAAACCCTCTTTGGTCTCATCTGTTGCATTGAGTGTTGGGGCGTACACACTGATGATTGTCGGCATTGATTCCGGGACAGGGTGAGTCGAAGAGCCATGAGGTGTTCGTTAACCCCGTAGGGGGAGTCTTTGAGGCGGTCGACCAGCTCGTTTTTGATGGCGAAGCTGACTCCATGAAGGCAGCATTCGTCCTCTGGTTTCCCTTTCCAGAAGAAGATGTAACCTCCACCTTGTTCCTTGAGCTGGCCTTCCCCTGCCCGATGGGTCTCGCTTAGTGCGGCGACGTCGATATCAAAGCGTCTAAGTTCCCGGGCAACTATGGTGGTGCGCCGTTCTGGCCTATCGCTGTTGGAGTTGTTCATGAAGGTCCTGACGTTCCATGTCCCGAACTTCATGTTAACGAAGTGGAAGATGCCCGTACGTGAGTTCTTTTAACGTTGGGTGGCCGTTGCACACTGGCTACCACACAGGCTTAGCTGAGCAAGGTCTTCGTCCAGTGGCAAGGGGGTTCAAGATGACTGGAGACCAGGCACTGCTGTATGGGCCTAGTTGCCTACGGTGAGATGTTGGCTGCAAGCTCGGCGCTGAGTAGCGCCCTTGATAATAGGTGGTCCGAGGCTTGGTTGGGGGCAGGCATTGGGAAGGTCAGTAGCCCACTGGAGTTCCGAGTGGAGGGTCACCGCCGATCTATCCCCCCGACGGTGACATTCCCCTCCAAAATTCTTCAGCCCACTCCACGGTGTCTAAACAAGCATTTTCCTGGTGGCCCATTGAGGCTGTGGCCGTCTGGAATGGCGGTGCGGCTTCCCTTAAAGGGGGGAATGCACTGCCGCTGCCGCCATGTATTTTTTTTGTCGGCCGACTGCTATGTCGGCCCAACAAATAAGCCCCCAGGTTCGGCCGAGCCGCCAACGGGTAGCTTGTCACTCCCTTCCAAGGTGCCAGGCCGCTGGCCAGGCCGAAACCCTCTCTGGTGGCTTAGTGGCCTGAAGTTTAAAAATCGTGGAGTCTCTTCTCTTTAATTGAAGGGGAGAGCCGTGGTGACGTGGTGCCGTGAGGATGTCATCACGGCGGTGACTCCACACCACCCCCAACATCTGCCCCTCAGTTGTTGTTACCGCCGTGTATCTGCACCTCAGGTGTTGTCACCGCCCCCATTATGATCGAGTTCCGGATGCATGGAAAAAAAACAAAAAAGAGCCGAATGTCGCACAAGAGTTGACCTGAACCGCACCCATTGAAACTGGGTGGGAATGACCCAATTTCTGCCCCACTTGGTTGTTATCTCCCCTCCAGTAAAGACAGTTTAATGGGATCAATTTTTCACCTCCCCATTGCCTGGGTGCAAGTCAGACAGACCATACCCAAAGTGTGATTTTTTTTTTAAATTAAGTAAAAGAGGTGAGCAATAGATGCTGGCCTTGCCAGCGACATCCACATCCCGTGAATGAATAAATAAGAAAATACTCCAATTCCACTCCTTTGTTTATTTCCAAATCTTGGTAATTTCACAAGTGCATGACTGAAATGCTCAAATAAAGCCAGTTAATTCACTCACAGCAGAAAACATTCTCCTTATTTTTTTGTTGTTAAAAGAGTTTGTACCATGTCTTGGTGGAAATAAACAGTTACAGATGGAGGCATAATCTGGAAGGATCCTTTTGAGTGAAATAATTTTTTAGAAACTTAATTTAGCAGCTTAGTTTTCATACTTAAGTGTCAACTTTACACATGCACTCTCTTGGTACCCACTAGAGTTTCATATAAGGAAATTGTGGGTGTACTCTCATTTAGAAGGTTATGGGTTCAAGTTCAACTCCGGTGACTTGGGGCTAAAGTTTCCTCTCAAATCGTCCATTGACCACCCAGTTACCACCCGTTTTGATAAAAAATGGAAATTACTGCCTGTTACCGCTCCTGATTAGCGCCGGCGGTAATTTGGGCTTACCATTACCGCCGGCGTTGCTGCAAACTGCCCGCCCACTTTGGAGATCCAAAAAAGTTGGAAAATTCCCACCCAACCCTAAATTCCATTAAATCTGTTTTTTAAGGCCCACTACCGCCTGTTAATGCTGCACTGGATACAGCCCATTTCTGGAGTACTTACCTGACTTGGGCCCAGCCTTATCACTCCCTCCATTTTACTTGCAGCTTCACAGTGGTCCAGGATAATGAAGAAAAGCCATTTTCATGCAAATATAATTGTAAAGTCCTTACACAATACCACAAATCCACACGAGGCACATTCTATGGACAAGGTCACTCCATGACCTGAACCTTTATTCACAGGACCAAGGAGTGATGACCCTGCGTGGGACCTCCCTTTATATACCTGAATGACCAGGTGAGGAGTGTCTCCCACAAGTTCAACCCCTGTGGTCAAGGTGTGCATTTCTTACGTATATACAGTATTGCAGTGTTGTTATATAAAGGTTACATACATGACATCACCTCCCCCTCAACATCTTATTGGGATCATAGGTTAAGTCTCTAGGGTGGTCTGCGATCTCTCGTGGAGCGCCGCAGTTGGAGCTCTGGTTGTTGAGCCTTGGTATGCATGTCTGTCACCAGTGGTGATTCCGGCCTGTCTGGGCTGACCGCAGGGACTGTGCATGCTGCTGAATGTTCTTTTTGCTCGTTCACTGGCGGTGGTGTGAATACCATCTCATGATCTTCCTCAGGTTCCTCAGTGTCCATGCTGAACCTTTTCTTTACTTGGTCCAGATGCTTGCGGCATATCTGCCCATTGTTAAGTTTAACCATTATGACCCTATTCCCCTCTTTGTCTATTACAATACCCTCAAGCCATTTGGTCCCCAAAGCGTGATTGAGAACTAATACGGGGTCATCAATTTCTATACATCTCCGCCGTGAATTTCGGTCATGGTACTGGTTTTGGGACTGGTGCTTGCCCTCAACAATGTCGGACAGGACTGGATGAATGAGGGACAGCCGAGTTTTGAGTGTTCGTTTCATGAGTAGCTCCGCGGGCGGGACCCCCGTGAGCGAGTGCGGTCGGGACCTGTAGGCCAGCAGGAGGTGCGATAGGCGGCATTGAAGGAAGGGTCCTTGAATCCGGAGCATGCCTTGTTTTATGATTTGGAACGCACGTTCCGCCTGGCCATTGGAGGCCGGCTTGAACGGTACTGTCCTGACATGGTTAATGCCATTACCCGACATGAACTCCCGGAATTCGTAGCTTGTGAAACATGGGTCATTATCGCTAACAAGGATGTCCGGCAAGGATGTCGCAAAGTTCGCACGCAGACTCTCCACAGTGGTGGAAGTCGTGCACGAATTCAAAATGATGCATTCGATCCATTTTGAGTACGCATCTACCACAAGGAGAAACATTTTTCCCATGAACGGGCCCGCGTAGTGTACGTGAATATGTGACCATGGCCTGGTGGGCCAGGGCCACTTGTTGAGTGGGGCCTCCCTGGGGGCATTACCTAGCTGGGCACACGTCGTGCACCTGCGAACACAGTGTTCCAGGTCTGAATCAATTCCCAGCCACCACACATGTGACCGGGCAATGGCCTTCATCAGCACAATGCCTGGGTGCTCGCTGTGGAGTTCCCTGATGAAGGCTTCCATGACTACCCGGCTGCCCCATAGTAGGCAGTTGGCTTGGATGGAGAGCTCATCCATCCGTCTGTGAAATGGTCTGACCTCCTCAGGGCATGCTCCGTGTGCAGGCGCCCAATCCCCAGTCCGGTCACATTTCTTAATCAAGAATAGGAGGGGATCTCTGTTGGTCCAGATTTTGATCTGGCGGGTTGTGATGGGGGAGCCTGCGCTGTCAAAGGCATCGACAGCCATGACCATCTCAGTGCTGTGCTCCGCTGCCCGCTCAGTGGTGGCCAGTGGAAGCCTGCTGAACGCGTTAGCGCAGTTTTCTGTGCCGGGCCGGTGCCGGATGGTGTAGTCATACGCAGCGAGCATGAGAGCCCATCGCTGTACGTGAGCTGACACATTGGCATTGACAGCCTTGCTGTCCGACAGCAGGGATGTTAATGGCTTGTGGTCCGTTTCTAATTCGAACCTCCTGCCAAAATGGTACTGATGCATCTTTTTCACCCCATAGACACATGCGAGTACTTCCTTCTCAACCATCCCATATCCCCGTTCAGCTTGAGAGAGCGACCTGGAGGCATAAGCCACAGGTTGTAGTTGGCCCTCAGCGTTACCCTGCTGCAACATGCACCCAACCCCATAGGACGATGCATCACACGCCAGAACCAATTTCTTACGGGGGTCATACAGGGTCAACAATTTATTTGAACAAAGTAGGTTCCGCGCCCGATTGAAAGCCCGTTCCTGACAGTCCCCCCAAAGCCAATCACAACCCTTACATAGGAGCACATGTAGCAGCTCCAACAATGTGCTTAAGTTCGGCAGAAAGTTCCCGAAATAGTTCAAGAGTCCCAGAAATGAACGCAACTCCGATGTGTTGCAGGGCCTGGGTGCTCATCGAATCGCCTCCGTTTTGGATTCGGTAGACCGAATCCCATCTGCAGCAATCCTCCTGCCCAGGAACTCAACCTCAGGAGCCAAAAACACACATTTAGACTTCTTGAGTTGCAGGCCTACCCGGTCCAGTCGGCGTAGCACCTCCTCCAGGTGAAGGTGTTCCTCGGTGTCACGACCGGTGATGAGGATGTCGTCCTGAAATACGATTGTTCCGGGAATGGATTTGAGCAGGCTTTCCATGTTTCTTTGAAAAATCGCAGCCGCTGATCGAATGCCAAACGGACACCTATTGTAAACAAACAGTCCCTTGTGTGTGGTGATGGTGAACCGGCTGCCGCTCTGGATTGTCCCGGGCAATGGTCCCGCACTGTTGGGGAGGAGCTGGTTAGTTGAGATGAACTGGAAATGGAGGGATGTGCATGCCATGTCATCTGTGGAGCGAAGTTCATGCTCACAGGTCCTACAGCAATTTGAATCACTATTTCAACCTGGCGTCGGGACGTTCAAAGATGCCAAAGTAGTGACACGCATCACCCCGGACACCAGACCAGTGCACCACAAAGCCGTATGTGATGCGGGAGAAAATTGAAAGCAAGTTGGACCGGTTGCTGAGAGAGGGCATCATTTCGCCCATTGAATTCAACGACTGGGCGAGCCCCATCGTTCCTGTCCTAAAAGCGGATGGCTTTTGGTGGTGATGGTGGTCAGTAGTTTAGACTCATCGGCCAGTTCTTGAGTCATGTAGGCTGAAGTGAGGTCCAACTTGGTGAACACCTTGCCGCCTGCCAGCGTGGCAAAAAGGTCCTCCACTCTCGGGAGCGGATATTGGTCTTGTAGGGACACCCGGTTGATAGTGGCCTTGTAGTCGCCACAGATCCTGACCGAGCCATCCGCTTTTAGGACAGGAACGATGGGGCTCGCCCAGTCGTTGAATTCAATGGGCGAAATGATGCCCTCTCTCAGCAACCGGTCCAACTTGCTTTCAATTTTCTCCCGCATCACATACGGCTTTGTGGTGCACTGGTCTGGCGTCCGGGGTGATGCGTGTCACTACTTTGGCATCTTTGAACGTCCCGATGCCAGGTTGAAATAGTGATTCAAATTGCTGTAGGACCTGTGAGCATGAACTTCGCTCCACAGATGACATGGCATGCACATCCCCCCATTTCCAGTTCATCTCAACTAACCAGCTCCTCCCCAACAGTGCGGGACCATTGCCCGGGACAATCCAGAGCGGCAGCCGGTTCACCGATCCATTGTGTGTGACCGCCAACATTGCACTGCCTAGCACTGGAGCAAGAAGATTCTTCACGAAGCCATAAGTTGTTGCCCCGCAGACGGTGAGGAGGATCACCCTTCGTTTTGCAGCATTCACATTCCCTTCCAGCTCGTTGGCCAATAGGTATTGGTCGAGTCGCTCCACGAAGGCTTCCCAATTGTCACCTTCTGAGAATTTCTCCAGGATACCAACAGTTCTCTGCATTTTCACGTGATAGTTCGTTATCTATTACTCGTCGCCAGTTGTCATGTCTCAAATAAAGCAATGTGCCTGAGTACATAGACATGAGTAAGTATGACCTCAGACTCTTTATTCTGACTCTAGAGTGCTGGCACAGCATGGGAGGCCTGCTTTTATACAGTGCTCCCAAGGGATGCTTGGATCCCTTGGGACTCCAACAGATGTACCCTCTGGTGGCGGTAGAATGCTGGTTACAAGGTGTCGCATACGTAACACTAACAATTTGGCAGCCATCAAAAACAAGCGCGAGTATCGCAATGTGCGATTACCCCGCGCTTGTTCAAAGTAATGCAGGCAGCACGCAAACATCGTGCTAGTGGCATGCAGCCAAGCGCAAAACATACTGCTTGCTGAGTGGTTACACACTCAGCAGGGGGCCCAAGTTCGTGTGAGGTTAGCACCAATTAAAGCTAGCCTACAGCTCTTAAAGCTAGCCTGCACCTCTTAAATGGGAGATAGAGTTTGATGAGACTAGGTGCCGTAAGTGATTTCAACCAGGAAACATTCAGTAATGTCCCAACAGGTCAGAGAAAGGGCTTCGGGATTCTCAGACGCAACACTGAAAGTGTTAGCATAGGAGGTGGAGAGGAAGAGCGAGGTCCTGTTTCCACAGGGCACCAGAAGGCGAGTGGTCAAGGTCAGTGAATGCATCTTCAAATACCAAATCCCACAAACTGCATGGCTAGCCTCACATACTGCTCAATTCACCATACCCTCATTACTCACCCACACACTATCTCTATCAATTAAGACTCATACCTCACATTCATATGCTACATCTAAGCCTCACACACTGGAAGCCTCATACCCACATCTCACAGCTTGTACATACTGCCAGCTGTTCAACCATGACAGCCACATCAGCTGAACACTTTGACACACTTCCTTCTCCCTTGCAGGATAAGATGGCACACAACCGTAGGCAGTGGCAGCTAACTGGAGGGGGAAGGGCATGCTTCCAAATCATGACCACTGGAAAGGAGACGGTGCTCAGCATAATTGGAGTGACTGTGCCTGACGCTGTGGCCAGCGGCAGGGCTGAAACCATTGAACATGATGGAATGCTCATACCTAATCCTCCTTCTCACATCCCACTTCCCCCTCAACCCACAATCACTTCTGACTTACAAGCTGCAGATGATGTAAGCATGTACCTCTTGCTTCCCCCCCTCCCGCCCCCAACCTCTCCCCTCATCACAACTGTACCCTTGTGCCTTTCTCATTTTTGAGACCCAAGAAATCCAACCTGGCAAGGCAGTGGATGAAGAGGAAGAGGAAGAGGAGTGTGATGATGAAGAAGAAACACGGTCACTTGATCTGACACTCACAGCCACCAGCTCTGACACTGGCACTATGCAGACTTCAGAGGGTAGCCTAAAGGTGGCATCTGCACATGGTGAGTCACCTGGCACAAATGGGCTGCAGTCAGGGCAGGGGGCAGGTGTACCGCAGGTGCCAGTTCCTCACAGGGCGAGGTCGCACATGGGTTCTGCTGCAGAAGACTCAGATGAGGACTACAGAACAAAGCTGATGGGTATAGATAACAAAATGGTTAGTGCATTGGCAGGCCTGCCAGAAATCCTGAATGCAATGTCAAGGAGTATGGAAGAGTCCAACATTGCACACGGCTTTGTGCAGAGCTTGGAGCCCATCCTTTCCAGCGTGGATGGGGTGAGCAGATTCATTAGCACACTTGTGGACACAACCATGGTGAAGCATCTGATGGCCAATGTATCAGCTTCCATACTATCCTACATAGGTAATGCATAGTATCTCCATAATTTCCATCAGTTTTATTTAAACTCATGAGAGTCAGCTGATAAATAACAGATTCCTGTCCATGATTAACCACATGGTGTGTTACCAGTCTTAACCAGAATAAAAGGGGAAGAATACATACCACCTATAAACTAAGCGTCAGGGGGTTAAAAATTCAGTTGCGAACGTCCGTTGTTTGGGTGTCAAAAATGGCGCCCGAGCAATGTGCGCATACTTGTGGTACGTGGCGCACCAGACACCATGCAGAGTAGGCAGATCGTGACGTCAATCAACTCCGATTTGATGCCAGTGATGCCATGTTCGACCTCAACGCTAGAGCTAACGCCCTCTCTTAACCTCACAGAGCTGAAAATGCGTTCTGCACTAATACTTAGATGGTTATCTACTAGGTTAATAGTTATATATTTTAGTCTACCGACCTCTTTACCCTTAACTATCCACTAACCCACCTCGGTGACATGGAACAATGACATTGTTTTCAGTTATTGGGGAATTACATTGTACTGAATTAGCAAACAATTTTTTTATGTTATGTGAAGGTAAGTTTCTGTGGCAGTGAAATTTGCCACCTTAGTGCCGACTGATAAGGCTGGTTTATGAGAAAAAATGGCAGCTGTTTGCCTCCGCCCACTTCTGACACATCTCACAATGGTCACCATTTTGGGCAGGTCGGCAGCGCAGCTGTTGCCTGCGCTCATTAGAGAAATGTTAAGGAGGCAGGTCACGACATCAGTCAAATGTAATGCTGATTTGACGCACGACCTGTCATTTTTGACGCTGCTCCATTTAATGCCCTCTCCAAATCAGCTGCGGTAAGGACCCCCCACTAGCGGTATTTAAAGTGTTCATCAACAACTTGCAGATGACTTGCTGTTTTATTTGTACTGGCTATGCATAAGTTTGTGCCGCGGTTTGGAGCTTTCTACTATTATTTAAATTTGGTGAAGTGAAAGGGAGTGGTGCTGCAAGTGGAAAACGCCTTGCCTCTAATTTAAAGAGCTCAATTTTCCCAAGTGATCTGCGCCATTTTTTTTTGGCGCGCGCCACTTTTCATGGCCTAAATTAAAATATCCAAGTTTCCCCAAATATTTTGCGTCATGGGGGTGTAACCTGATGTCTGCGCCAGTTTTTCACATTAAGGTAAGTTTTGCCAACTTACATTTTTCCTAGGACGGCGTATGTGACCAGTCTGGGCACTTAAGAAAAACCAGCGCACATCAAAAATTGGCGCAAAAAGACGCCATTGTTTTTAGGTGACGTTTTGGAGGGAGTCAAGAACACATTAAATATGCATCATCAAGCTTAATATTTTCAAACATAAAAGGCAGAAAATGGAAGTTTAATGCAATTCTTTAATTTTAGATTTTTTTCAAAGTGCCACGCCAACACCAAACGTCTCCAAACTGGGTTTGAGGGTCGGACGTCAGCCAGCAGAATCGATCCCTCGCCTGAACACAGGGCCTTGGGGCCCGGCTTCAGAAGAAGCCCAAGTTGGGGGTGGGGGTGAGGGTGTGTGGAAGCCGAACTGAAGGGATGAGAACACTTATACTATGCAGCAGCATCAAATGAAGCCCGGAGAGAGGGGGGGGATTGCCAAGCCCCTGTGTTCGGGCAAGGGAGCGATTCAGCCGGCCGACCCTCGAGCCCGGTAAGGAGACGTTCGGTCAGTGATGGGGTGGTACTTTGAAAAAAATCTAAAATTAAAGAATTGCATTAGACTACATTGCCCAAATGTCCTCATTTGAATGCGTAGCTTCCCATTCTAAGCAAGCCTATTGCGCATATCGTATATACTAGGGCGTCGACCTTAGGGAGAGAGACAAGAAAGAAGCTTGTCCTGCTGTTTTGAACTTCTTGCAAAGGTACAATTTAATTATGGGGGCAATACTGACAATACCATATCTTGTGCAAGCCTTCTGCATGATGGTGCTGCAGAGGAGACGATTGATTTGACGTCATCGCATGAGGAACCTCAGAGCATGTAGGATGATGGGCATACCCACGTCGGGTATATCGAGACAGGCATTTGTACCTGCACCTGAGTGATGCAGGCTGTGTCAGATGGCTGCGTTTCCACAGAGAAGTTGTAACTGAGATCTGTGAGTTGGTGAAAGCAGACCTGCATCCTAGAAGTGTCAGGAGGACTGCTTTTTCAGTTGAAGTGAAAGTTACAGCTGCACTTCCATTCTATGCATCTGGATCGTACCAGGCCACAACTGGGGATGTGTGCGCCATGCAACACGTATCTGCATTCGGCAGGTTGCTGCTGCACTATATGGCCAGAGGAATCACTACATAAAGTTCCCCATGACCGCCCAGGCAATGCGTGAAAGGGTTGTGGGCTTCTCCAGGATTGCTGGCTTCCTGAACGTACAGGGCTGCATTGATTGTACCCACATCGCCTTGCGAGCCCTTTGGAGGATTCCAAGATGTACAGGAACAGAAAAGGCTTCCACTCTGTGAATGTGCAATTCGTGTGTGACGACATGCATTGCATCATGTCAGTTGATGCAAGATACCCTGGGAGCACCCATCATGCATTCATCCTACGCGAGAGTGTTATATCTGACATGTTTCAGCAGCAACCAGAAGGGCAGAGCTGGCTGCTGGGAGACAAAGATTATGGCCTCGCCACTTGGCTCATGACGCCCCTATGCGTAAGCCGGACGGAAGTTGACCGGGAATACAACATGTCGCACATTGCGACGTACAGCATAATAGCGAGGACAATGGCATCTTGAAACAGCATTTCCAATGCCTGGACCATTCTGGAGGCTACTTGCCAAACTCCCCTGAGATTGTCGGTCAGTTCACTGTTGTGTGCTGCATGCTGCATAACTTAGCCATCATGAGGCAGCAGCAGCTGGTAGTAGAAGACCCACCTGAGGTGAGAGTGGCTGATGATGAGGAGGATGATGCAGATGACGAAGAGGAGGAGAAGCAGGATAAGGAAGCCATGCAATTACCTGAACCCGGAGCATGACAGAGGAGGAGGGCGGGCAATCGTACCTCTTTAACGATTGCTCGAGCCTTGCGCCAGCAGCTCATCCGTGAACGCTTTGCTGCCTGAAGGTTCAGTGGCAACTATTCCAAATGGACCATGTTTACTGTTTGGACCTGTCCATAATGTTGTGTTGTGTTAATGGAACAAATAATGGAAATTATTCTTCTTTAGTTCAAAAAGTTGTGTTAATATTGAAACAAATAATGGAAATGATTCAGTTATCATTTAAAACATATTTTATTCAAAAGTTTAACACTTGTTTGTACTTAACTTTAATAAAAATATTCTTGTATCAAACTTTAAAGTTTCCAGTTAAGACCAATTGCATACTTTAAGATCACTTATAAACTTTTAATCTTGTAAATTTACATAACTTACAAAAAACTTTTAATTTGAGAATAGTTACAACAGTAAAAACAATAATAATAACAACAAGAGCAGCAAAGAAAGGCTGCATCCATTTCTCCTGCACCTTACTGCGCTTGGTCTTGGTGACTCCACCCCTGCCCGCAGGCGGTGGCGCAGTGTTTCTCGGGTTGGTACCAAGCTTATTCTTTTGAACATCTGGGATAATGCATACTTCTTGAGGGGCGGGGGTGGGGGGGGCTGCAGTTGTTAATGTGGAAGGCCCGGTTTGGGCCTCCTCAGAGGCTGGTCTCGGGATTGGAGTGGTAGTGGCAGTTGTTTCTATCAATGGGCGTGGGGTCTGGGCGTGTTCCATTATTGCAGCAGCTAACTCCGACATATCCTCCCTCATGTGCCCTAACAGTGTCTCAAATATCTCCAACATTCCCTTTTTCATGTTCACCAACAGTGTATTAGCTAACTGACATTCCCTCCCTCATGTTCATCAACAATGCGTCAACAACCTGCAACATTCCCTCCCTCATGTTCACCGACATTGTATCAGCTGCCTGTGACATTCCCTCCCTCATGTTTCCGGACAGTGTTTCCATTTCTCGTGAGGGTGTTGTTACTTCTCCCGACAGTCCCGATACCTCATCACCCACCCCACTGATGGTGTCCAGGAGTGATTGTGTAAGGTCATTGCTCTCCATACTCATTGTCATCATCTGAAACACATCTGTTAGATCCTGCACCTCAGGAGAGCGCTGTCGAGCTTTCCTTCCCCTTCTCACCCTTGGTGTGGCTCGCTGCATCCCACTGGGACCCGCAGCCTCGGACGGTGGGGACCTGGGTGTGCCTCGCTGCATCCCACTGGATCCGCAGCCTCGGACGGTGGGGACCTGGGTGTGCCTCGCTGCATCCCACTGGATCCGCAGCCTCGGATGGTGGGGCCCTGGGTGTGCCTCGCTGTACCCTACTGGATCCGCAGCCTCGGATGGTGGGGCCCTGGGTGTGCCTCGCTGTACCCTACTGGAATCCCCGGCCCGGACTGTGAGAAACCATGGAATGTCCCAACAATCGTACTACTCAGGAAAGGGCCTGGCACCTCAATGGGCGGCACCAGCACCTCCAGAGTGAGTACAATAGTGGAGGCTAATCCATCACCTCCCCCTCACCCCCATGCTCTTGATCTGGAAGGTGGGATTGGAAGATATTCTCCTCTTCAGGCTCGTCCGTGTCTGAACCTTCTTCTGCATCGGCTTCAGCCTCGTCAGGGTTGACCTCAAGTTCTGCAAAATATAACAGTACAGACAAATGGTTAGCAGCAGAGGAGGGGGCAGGGTGGCATGAGTAGGCTCACACAGCGCAGGCAGCAGGTTCATTTGAAGGGCCACAATGAATGATAGCACATTGCATCAACCGAAGCGTAGCTGATGGAGACATCCCATGAACCGAAGTATGGCTGGCTCGTGCAGTACTTGACTTTTAGCAAAGCCAGAATGTGGAATTTGCAGGACTTACCCTCTCCCTCGAGTGTGGGTCCAGCTTGTGCAGTGGTGGTTGCTTTTCTCCAGGCAGGACCCATCAAAGCAGCGACTCTGTCTTCCAAGCATGTCAGTGGGTGTAGATTTGTCGGGCCTCCTCCTGTTCGAGTTCTTTCCCTTTTGTTGTGTGCCATCTTCCTCTGCAAAGATGAAACTATAACTTTTTAGAAAAGGTGTCTTTCTGCTGGGTGGGACATACAGATGGTCACATTTACAATTGTAATTCCAGTGAATAAATGAAAATATTACTTACACTAACTACTTGACCAAGGTCCTGCCACTTCTTTTTGCACTGGCCTCCAGACCTCGGGGTGGTCACCATTGCACAGTAATCTTCTGCAACTTGCTTCCACTGTTTCTTCATTTCTTTTGGTGAAACTTTTATGTGACCTCTGCTGGTGTCCAGCTCGTGCCAGCTGGCCTCAATTACAGTAACCAGTGCCTCCACTTCATCCTGTAACAAATTCTTGGTCCTTGAGTCGCCTTGTATCTTGTATTGCAGCTCTGATTTTTCCAATGAGAATTAAAGTTCTCACACTCAACTGGCTCTTTAAAAATGGCCGAATGCAGACCGTGTGCTGTACTGTGCATGTGCGCCCATAGAAGTCACGTCAAAAACATCCTTTTTTTTTGCGTATGCTCAGAAGAGGGGGGACTTCGTTTTTTCGGCGCAGACATTAGACTCAATCCCCCCGAAGCTAAAGAATTGGCTGCACGGTGCCAATTTCAAAAATTAGAACGGGGAAACTTGCTAGTTATTTTTTTTGGAATAGTTGGGGTCCAAAAAAACCGGCATATCTCTTGCAGTACGCCAAAAAACGGCATTGGGGAAAATTGAGCGCAAAGTGTTCAGCTCAGACCATTTACTCCCAGTCATAGGGGCTCTACTTGCAATCCCCCTCGTGCTCGTGTATGACAGGGAGATGGAGTAGAGGCATTTCGCACTGGGATCAGTTTAACTCCATTCAGTAGAATGAGCAGGCAGCATGAATTTTGCGTGCTGCTGCACCACTCCAAACTGGTGTGGGCTGATCGTGCTCTGCCTCCCACGTCCGTTTTTGAGCTTTATCCAATTTCACTCCTGTATGTTTGCAGATTTCTATCCTTAACTATTTTTTCTCTTTTGTCCCTAGTTATTGTGTTTGATATTTTAAAACTATTGGTTCAAGGTACTCTGGGAGCAGGCATTTTGTGTAGGTTTCTTGCTGCTGGGACAATGGCTGGGAATTTCCTCAGAGCTGCTCCCTCTCTCCACCGTATCCTCACCAGCAGAACAGAGGTTTATACATGTAAACGGAGGGTTTCCATTGCACTTCCGGTGAAGTTACAGTGGCAGAGCAGAAACAGCTCTGTGCAAATTCTGAGCCAAGGTCATTCTGCTCAATGACATCGGGAATGAGGAATGCTACCCACAATCCACTGCCCCCATTCATAGCAAAACAAGGCTAAATCACATATCTCACAGAAGGGAATGTTAAACACAATACTTGTATCTTGAGTACACCCAGCAGCAGCTATATAATCTCCTGGGAGTGCCAAAAAAACAGATAAAAACCCAAGGCAAGTTAAGGAAAAAATCTGGAAAATTCCTCCCTGACTATCTTAGTCCAGGAGATCACATTTGCCATGCTTATATTGCCTGATATTTTACCTACCTTTCAGAAGACGACTTCTGCCCCAGCCAGGAACTGGTTTGGCTCTTGTTGTATGCAGAGAGTCAGTACTCACCACATGGGCCGGCAACTTATTCCATACGTCCACTGTCATCTGGAAATGGAAGTGCCTTACATCTAACCAAGTTCTATCCTTGTGTAGTTATATGCATAACTCCTGGTCTTAACTAATCTATCACATTGATATAATCTATCAATAGCAACAAAATGATGACACACCGTGGCCATGAATTTTTTTGTGGGGGAGGTGTGTTGGTTGTCTTGAACTGCCACTGTCACTTCTGTATAAGAAACCCTTTCTAGCCATTTATGCTGTTTCTTCAGGAGTCTCCACAGACTCTACCAAAGTTACAGCAGGATATCTGGTGAACCCCCGCAGGGATTCAGGGTCAATGTGTTCAGAAAAGGAAGCTGCCATTGAAAATAAAGTTTGAGACATGCTGCAGATAGTTTCCTGAGAGTTGTTCAAATATACTTCAAACCTTTACACTTCCTCATGTTTTTTATCAATTGTAGTACAGTATCTCCTACTGTATGGGAAATATTATTAATTTTGTTATCAATTTCCCTTCCTGTTGACAGCCAACATTTTGGGCTGCCTCGTGAGCTGAGTTACTTGTTTCAGATGCATTACAAATAATCTTGATGTTGCCACTTCAAACTGCCTTTAATGTTGATTTTGAAATACCTAAATCAAGAAAGATGAGCGCTCTGGATTGGTAAACAGGCTGGTCCATTATATAAAGGGAAGAATACTTTATATTGAATGTATACACTGCAGGAATAATTCTCAACTTTGCGACCTGGGCGAAAACTTGGCAGAGTAGATCACCTATCTGTTCTAGAACCACCAGAGTAGATCACCTATCTGTTCTTGAACCACCAGAGTAGAGCACCTCTGTTCTAGAACTGCCAGAGTAGATCGCCTATCTGTTCTAGAACCGCCAGAGTAGATCACCTATCTGTTCTCAAACCACCAGAGTAGATCACCTATCTGTTCTAGAACCGCCAGATTTTCATCCCATTGATTAAACTATGCTTTCCTCCTCCTTTAAAAGTATAGGAAGGGACTGATAGCCACTAATAGGCATACAAATATTCCAGTAAATAATATCTAGGATGGTATGGTAGTTTAATACATGGAATTACATGAATGTACAGCACAGGGACAGGCCATTCGGCCCGACTGGCTCATGCCAGTGTTTATGCTTCACACCAGACTCCTTCCAACCTTTTTCATCTAATCCTATTAGCATAACCTTCTATTCCTTTCCTCCTCATATGTTTATCTAGCTTCCTATTAAATACATCTATAATATTTGCCTCAACTGCTCCTTGCGGTAGCAAGTTCCACACTATAACCACTTTCTGGGTAAAGAAGTTTCTCCTGAATTCTCTATTGGATCTATTAATGACTATCTTATAATTATGATCCTTAGTTCTGGTCTCCCCACAAGTGGAAACATCTTCTCTATGCCTACAATTACCCTTTAATGTATATATCTTGAACATAATGGGTTAAGGAAAAATTCCACATATGCAACTTTCTAGTGAACATATTTAAACTCTTTCCAATATTTTTCAATAATTTTATCAGAAATGCTTTCTGTATTTGCCTTAGAGTGCTGTTATTCATAAATTTTGAGTGGGGCGGGGTGGTTAACACAATGCGCCCTCCTTTGAAGAAAAATCTGGGTACCAAATGACTATTGTTCTGATTCAAAATTTACTTTGCTATTGTGCAACATGATGAAATGCTGATTGCTATCACAAGTGGATTTCAATCTATTTACTGTATATCTTCATCAGTGGATCTGCCGGGGAAAGAAGTGAATGGAACTTTTTTTAAAGATAAATATAGAATCCTGTAGGTGCAGGAATCAATGAGAAAATCAGAATATCACAGAGAACAATCTGAGCGAGGAAAGAGAAGAAAACTGAATGGAGGATTATTGTAACTCAAGAAATCATTATATTCAGTTTGGGAACCAGAGTAGTTTATGTAGGTCTGATAGGTATTATGTGAGGAAATTATGTGAGAAATGTTGTCAAATAATTTTTAGAGATGCACCAAAATCTTGCAATAGAGTTAAATTTGTTTCTGACAGTGAAATACCCCTTCTGTCAGACCTTAGTGCGGCTATGACCTTGTGAAAATCTGTAAGGTGTCGACAGCAATAAACCCTCACAAGTGTAATACTTGGCAGTCAGTGTGTAGCAAAGCAAATACTGGCTTATCATCAAAAGTCACAACATTTTAATTTTCAATGAACGTGACATGAAATACCTTTAAAATTTTACCAGAGTGTCAAATCTATCATGTGAAAGTACTAAACGCGTGAAAGCAAACATTGAAAAAGTACACGTGCAAACTTTATCAGACTCAATGCTTAAATTAATATAATTTACTGTGTAAAAAACAGATTTGTTTGCTCAGCTCACAGACCATCAACCAATCATTTTCAGAATACTATTGTGATATGATTAAATCGAATTAATAAAGAATAAGTACAAATTGTGTTGAAAGACAAAATAAAAAGTAAAGAAGGTGAGACCATGCAGATTTAATTTTTTTGCACTGTGAAATACAAGTCACATAGACCATCAAAGAAATACTTTCTGGACCTTTAATCAGCTTGAAACTGCTGGCTGTGCTGATTTAATTTTCTTATTGAATCATTCTATCTGCAAAGTGTTTGCAGGATGACATACCCTCTCGCAGCCCTCAGAGTATGAGCTGCCAAATCTGTGAGGCAAGGAATGTCAAAGGAGACGGCTTGTTTGTCCTTTCCCTAAAAGTTAATTAACAATTCAACCTCTTATAAAATGAAAATAAATCAGAATCCATGTAAAATAGAGTTGGTTGATGTCAGCTGCCCTTCTGTTGATAGCCCCTCCAGTCCTTTATACATGATGCACATTTCTGTCTGCAAGATTAAATATGACACGTGAAACGATTTTTGCAAAGAAAATATGTGGCCTTAGGAAAACTCGAGAAATCTGTAATTCTGTATTTTTGTATTTTTAATTTGAATTATATGCTATATTAAATTTGCCCTTTCTTGATTCCACCTAGCTATTTAGATCTGAATACATTCATGCTGAAATATTTGACCTTTTATTTAACTGCTTACTTTGACCTTCATCAAATTAATGATCACCAAATACATATCGTTATCATATATGCTTCTATATGTGGATATACCTTATGCCAATTTTGGAAAGAGAACTTCACTGTCAGTTTCAAGCATAAGCCAAGGTGACTTTTTAACAAATAACTTTCTCTTATGAGGATTTCACTTTTGCATGTTGTCACTTGAACCCCAAATTAATGTGCGTTGGTAAATTGCTGGGGCAACAAAATTTAAACATTTCCTCAAATGAGGCAGATTAGAGGACAAGGAAAGTAATCCATAGGACATTCTGTACACTTAAACTGTACAAAATGAGTGCAACACATTACCATTCCTCCTCAACCATTCCCAGATCATTCAATTTGCATTCTGCCACATATGTTACACTGAAATCAAAACATGGAAGTCCAAAACTATCCTCTTATAAATCCTTATTATCAAAGAATCTCAATAAGTTCCAGATGGAAGGTTGAAATGATACATTTCTAATCAGTTGCAACCATAAAAGCCTCAACTGGAGAGAGATTACAGCTCAGGTGTTTTATGCTGGATGAATTATGCTAAAGAGCCTGTACAACTTAGAAAATAGATCTAAGGCAGGGGTTAATTTATACATTCACAATTCAACATAATTATTTACTGGATGTTTCTATTCAAGATACACATGCCAAGACAATGGGCTGAATTTTTACTTGAATAGAGTGTGGGTTCGCGAGCAGGTGGGTGGTGAAATTGACTGCGCGTTGAGAAGCCGGTTTCAACCCACTAGCTTCTGCCTTTAATGTGGGCATGTTACTCAGGTGCCAGAGTCCCCTGTCGGGAGAGGCAGCTGAGCTAATTAAAGCAGTTTAGACCCTGTTAAGAGGCTAGTAACAGCCTTTTTTATGTTGCAGCTTTTACTGGCTATCCACGGGATTCCCGGGCTTGCTGAACTTCGCCTGTGAAAGTAAGGTGAGAGCACAGTGGCAATTGTGAGAGTTGAACAAATGACAGTTAAAAAAAAATCACACTTATTCACAGTTCACACCTGCTTCCTTGCCAAAGGGAAAGGCTCTTGCTGACAGCATTTGTGCTGAGGTTACTTTCAGGAGTTTGAAGGTGATTTCTACAGCTTTGGAAGTTACTCTCACTACATTGGAGGATTATGCATCTGGTCTTCACTTTACCTAGATCAGATCAGCATGGATGCTGCTTATGCTGGTTCAAGTTGGACCTCAGATATGGACCAACATGAGCCCCAGCAGCAGCAACATCAGCAGCCTTCTCCTCACTGAGCTGCAATTCCACAGGAGAGAGGGGATGAGCACAGGGGTGTACCTCACAGGAGGCAATACCCGCAACACAGAGTATATACGCAGAGGATTAGCTTCCTGGCCATGACTGAATGCCAGTGCCTCAGAAGGCTCAGGCTATTGCGCCAGGTTATGACAGACATTTGTAGCTGGCTGGAAGAAGACCTGCTGCCCAGAGGACCTGGTGGACATGCCTTACCAATGGCTGTCAAAGTCACCACGGCCCTCAACTTCTTTGTCACAGGCTCCTTCCAAGGATCTGCAGGAGACATTTCTCGCAGTTGGCCACCTACAGATCCATCACCCAGGTGACCAATGCCATGTTTGACAAGTCAGGCACTTTTGTACACTTTGCGACTGATGAAGGCTTTGCGGCACTGGCTGGCTTCCCACAGGTGCAAGGCATCATCGAATGCACACATGTGCCCATCAAGGCACTGCCAGATCACCCAAGAGTGTTCATGAACTGTAAGGGTTTCCATTCCCTCAATGTGCAGCTCATCTGCAATCACAAAAAGATCATCATGCATGTATGTGCCAGATTCTTAGGGAGCTGTGATGATTCATTCATGCTGCGGCAGTCCATCCTCCCTCAGGTCTTCACACCTCCAAACAGACTTACCGGCTGGCTGCTTGGAGACAAGGGGGATTCATTGAAGACATGGCTGATGACAATGAGTACAATCAAAGCTGAATGACGATGAGATGTGTAAAAGATAAAACAATCGGGATGCTGAAGATACACTTCAGGTACCTGGACAGATCTGGAGGAGCCCTTCAATATGCAACAGCCAGGGTCTGTAGAATGATCATTGTATACTGTGCTCTGCACAACATTGCGCAGCAGCGAGGATTGGAGCTGCAGGAAGAAGCAGGATGCAGAGCCTCTTAGTAGGAGGTGGAGCAGGAGGGACATGAGGAGGAGGAGGAGGAGCCTGCAGCATGGCTCCAGCAGTGGTGCATATTGCTGCCCAGGAGTCCAGGGATGGCCTCAATGGCATGATTTAGTTAGGTTGCACCAGTGCACTCATATGACACCCAGATTGTGAACCAACATCCACCCCCTCCCCCCCACCCACCATCCAAAGTAGTCCTAAAATGACAAAATTATTCCTCTCACACACTTGCTCATGGTTAAGTGATGTCTTAACATTCACTCCAACTGACAAGGCCATTTGCCAGGCAGCAGGCAAAAATGGACAAGACGGGAAAGTGGTGCAAAGAAATAATTTTATGTGGCTCTTAACTTCAACAGAAATGTGACCATCTAACATTTTACAGGCGCCAAGGTGCAGATCCATCTAATCCCCGATGCAAGGCCCGCTCATCACAAGGCTCAAGCGGTTCCATATATGATGAGGGAGAAAATCGAGATCGAACTGGATAGACTTCAACAAGAGGGAATCATATCGCCAGTCGAGTTCAATGAGTGGGCCAGTCTGATTGTTCCGGTGTTGAAAAGCGATGGCACGGTCAGAATCTGCAGAGACTACAAGGTAACGATCAGCAGAACCTCGTTACAAAACCAGTACCCGCTACCCAAGACAGATGACCTGTTCGCAACGTTAGCTTGGGGGGGAAGTCATTCACCAAGTTGGACCTAATCTTCGCTTACATTACACAGGAGTTGGCTGAATCTTCGAAAAGATTGACGTGCATCAACACGCACAAAGGACTGTTTATATACCACAGATGCCCTTTTGGGATTCGCTCGGCTGCTGCCATCTTCCAGAGGAACATGGAAAATCTGCTGAAATCGGTTCCATGCACCGTTGTGTTTCAAGACAACATCCTGATCGCCGGTCGTGACACCACCGAACACCAGCACAACCTAGGAGAGATTCTAATTCGACTAGACAGAGTGGGACTCAGGCTGAAACGCTCCAAGTGTGTTTTCCTGGTGCCAGAGGTCGAATTTTTGGGGAGAAAGATTGCGGCAGACAGCATCAGACCCACGAACTCAAAGACAGAGGCTATCAAGAATGCATCCAGACCACAGAATATGATGGAGATGCGTTTGTTCCTGGGATTCTCAACTATTTTGGTAACTTTCTACCCGGGTTAAGCACTTTGCTGGAACCGTTGCACATGTTGCTATGTAAGGGTGACGACTGGGTTTGGGGTAAATCTCAAGAGACAACCTTTGAGAAGGCCAGAAACCTACTTTGTTCGAATAAGTTACTTGTATTGTATGACCCGTGTAAACGATTAGTGCTAGCTTGTGATGCATCTTCGTACGGGGTCGGCTGTATGTTACAGCAAACCAATGTATCGGGCAAACTTCAACCGGTTGCATACGCTTCTAGAAGTCTGTCTAAGGCTGAAAGAGCCTACAGTGTGGTAGAGAAAGAGGCGTTAGCATGTGTATATGGGGTTAAGAAAATGCACCAATACCTATTTCGACTTCGGTTTGAGCTTGAAACCGACCACAAACCATTCAGTTCGCTGTTTTCAGAAAGCAAAGGTATAAACACCAATGCTTCGTCTCGCATCCAAAGATGGGCACTAACATTGCCCGCCTATGACTGCGTTATCCACCACAGACCAGGCACGGAGAACTGTGCTGATGCCCTCAGTTGGCTACCATTGCCCACTACCGGGATGGAAATGGCGCAGCCCACAGACTTGTTTCTGGTCATGGATGCTTTTGAGAGCGAGGGGTCACCCGTCACTGCTCATCAGATCAGGACCTGGACCAGCCAGGATCCTGTGCTATCACTTGTAAAAAGTTGCGTCCTCAATGGGAGCTGGTCGGCCGTTCCCGGGGAAATGCAAGATGAAATTAAGCCGTTTCACCGAGGCAAAGATGAAATGTCCATCTAGTTGGATTGTCTCTTATGGGGTAATCACGTGGTTTTGCCTAATTGCATTTACATGTGACCTACACAATACCCACCCAGGCATAGTCATAATGAAGCCTATAGCCAGGTCACATGTTTGGTGGCCCGGCATTGATTCGGACTTGGAGTCATGTGTACACCAGTGTAACATGTGCTCACAATTGAGCAATGCACCAAGGGAGGCTCCATTGAGTCTGTGGTCATGGCCCTCCAAACCGTGGTCCAGGATCCACGTAGATTTTGCTGGCCCCTATCTCCGAAAGATGTTTTTAGTTGTAGTGGCGCTTACTCTAAATGGATTGAATGCGTAATCATGTCATCCAACACATCCATTGCCACCATTGAAAGCATCCGGGCTATGATCGCCACCCATGGCTTGTCCAACGTCCTTGTCAGTGACAATGGACTGTGTTTCACCAGCTCAGAATTCAACGAGCTTATGACCCACAATGGCATCAAGCATGTCAGGTCTGCCCCGTTTAAGCCCGTATCCAATGGTCAAGCAGAACGGGCAGTCCAAGCTATCAAACAGAGCTTGAAATGAGTGACAGAAGGCTCCTTGCAGACCCGCTTATCTCGGGTTCTGCTCAGCTACCAGACATGACCCCACTCGCTCACTGGGGTTCCCCCTGCAGAATTTTTAATGAAGAGAGCATTCAAAACCAGGCTCTCCCCAGTCCACCCGGATCTAAATGATCATGTGGAAACCCGGCGTCACCGGCAAAACATGTACCATGATCGCGCAGCTGTATCGTGTGACATTGACGTTAACGACCCTGTGTTTGTCCTTAATTACAGTCATGGCCCTAAATGGGTCACTGGCACTGTCTTGGCCAAGGAGGGGAATAGAGTGTTTATCGTCAAACTATTGAATGGACAAACATGCAGAAAGCATTTGGATCAGACTAAACTGCGGTTCACCGACAACCAGGAACAACCTGAAGAGGACATCACCATCATCGATCCACCAACATACACCCAACCAGCAATCGACCTCGCTGTCAATAAAGAGGATGAACCCACCATTCCCAACAGTCCTGTCAGACCAGCCGCGCCACAGTGCAGCAATGGTCCGACCAACTCACCGATGCCAGAATTTGAACTCAGACAATCAACCAGGGAGCGTAGGGCCCCGGATCGTCTCAACTTGTAAATAATTTGTATCAAAGACTTTGGGAGGGGGTGTGATGTTATGTATGTAAACATTGTAACTGTGTAAGACTTGCCACCAGACGGCGCAACTGTTGGAGGCCCAAGGGTCACCTACACACCTCGTGCAAGGGAGTATAAAAGGTTGTCTGCCATGCTGCTTAGGCACTCTGGAGTTGTAGTAAAGAGACTAAGGTCACATCAGTTTTAGCTCACAGTACTCAGTCTTGTGTAGTTCTTCCATACTTAATACAAGTGACATCAGTGCATGACTGCTTTAAATAGCTCAGCTGAAGTAGAGTCATCTTGATGTCATCTGCTCCAATTAATTGGTCAGGAAACCGGAAGTCTGATTCAATTGCAGTGGCTTCGTTAAAAAGCCACTAGAAAACGCGCCTCTCCAACTTCCAGGTTCCTGACGCGATCCACGCCGCCCCTACTGCCATCCGCACACAAAGGTCAAAATTTGGCCCAATATACGACAGAAACATTTTAAAGAAACTGTTTGTGTAGAGTTTTAATTCAAGGTTGTGTGAGTATATGGGCAAAAGTTTCAGCCTCAGTTGCTCCTGATTTTTTGGAGCAACTGGTGTAGAACGGAGTATCTTAGAAATTCAAATTCTCGGCATTTAGTTTGCTCCAGTTCTAGTCAGTTAGAACAGTTTCACTTTGGAACAGAATTTTTTTTTCAAAAGAGGGCATGTCCGGCCATTTACGCCTGTATTCAAAGTTTCGGCAGTGAAAACTTACTCCAAACTAACTTAGAATGGAGTAAGTGAAGATTTTTGTACGCTTGAAAAAACCTTGTCTACACTTTAGAAAATCAGGCGTAGGTTACAAATCAGGCGTAGGAATGGGGGGGGGGGGGGTTTAAAGGGAAGTTTACAAACATTAAACACTTCAAATTTTACAAATAAAGAGCCATCATCAATAATAAATTATAAAAACATCAATAAATCAACCAATAAATCAATCAAAAAAAATTAATAAGAAATAAAAAAAAAATTTAAATCAATAAATAAAACATTTTCTACTTACTGACTGCAGAACCGGGAGCCCTCCAACAGCATGCTGGGATGCCCCCCCCAGTGTGTCTCTGTCAGTGTCTCTATCTCTCTGTCTGTCTGTCTGTGTGTGTCTCTCACTCTCTGTCAGTGTCTGTGTTTCTGACAGCGAGGGGAGGGGGAGGAGGGGGGTAGAGGGAGAGAGGGGGGGCAGGGGGAAGGGAGAGAGGGGGATGCAGGGGGAGGGGAGAGAGGGGGCAGGGGGAGGGGAGAGAGGGGGGGCAGGGGGAGGGGAGAGAGGGGTGGAAGGGGGAGGGGAGGGAGGCAGAGGGGGAGGGAGGGAAGGGGGAGGGATGGGGGAGAAGGGGGAGGGAAGGAGAAGGGGGAGGGAAGGAGAAGGAGAAGGGGGAGGGAAGGAGAAGGGGAAGGGGGAGGAGAAGGGGAGGGGGGGAAGAAGGGGAAAGAGAGGGGGGGAAGGAAAGGAGAAGAGGGGGAAAAGGAGAGGGTGGGGTGGAAAGGAGAAGGGGGAGAAGGGAAAGGAGAGGGGGGGAAGGAGAGGGGTGGAAGGAGAAGGGGGGGAAGGAGAAGTGGGGGGAGGGAAGGAGAAGGGGGAGGGAGGCTGAACGGGCCGGGCCCGGCCGGGCCCAAGACTTCAGGCAGGGCCCGTCCCCAGCACCAGATTTACAGGTAGATGGCGTTGGGTCGGGTCGGGTCCGGGGTCCGGGGTCGGGAGCGGGGGCCGGGTCGGGGGGAGCGCGGGTCGGAGTCGGGAGCGCGGGTCGGGTTGGGGGGGCGGAGGTCGGTCGGTTCGGTTCGGGTAGTGGGGGGGGTGGAGGGAGAGGGAGGTTCGGTTCGGGTGGGGGGGGTGGAGGGAGAGGGAGGTCAGGCCAGGGAGGTGGAGCGCGGGTCGGGTCCAGTCCGGGGGGTTGGGTCCGGTCCGATCCGGGGGCAGGGGTGGAGGGAAAGCGGGAGTCGAGTTGGGTCGGGGGGGTGGGGGGGAAGAGTCGAGTCGGGAGGAAGCAGGAGCTGGGCATGGGAGGCAGCCTTATGCACGCAGCCCCAGTGAGGCCATTCGGCCAGGGCTATGGGCTGCGTACTTCGGGCCCCTCCCACACAGTTTTGGGCGCCTGGAGCTACTGCACATTCGCGCCCACTGTAGCGCGCATGTACAGAGGTCCCGGCACTGTTTTCAGCGCAGTGACCTAGCTCCGCCCCCTACTGCTCGTGCTGCACTGCGCCCGGCTCCAGAGGACCAGCAGGGAGCCGGAGAATCTGTAAGTTTTTTTTAGGCGCACTTTGTGGCGCGAAAAATGGGCGTCCAGGTCGGGGCTGCGCCGTTCTAGGCGCGGCCCGAAACTTGGGCCCCATGTGTGTATGTCTGTGTTCCTAGTTTCTAAATTTAGCTTTAGGCTGATTTTAATACTTTTGGTAGAGCTCTTTTGTAAGCTGTTGGTCCAAATAGCAGAATCCAATATGGGCAGAGTAAATAATACTATACTGCTAAACAAAATATTTTGTCCAATTGGAATGTTTCTCCTGTTCTCTGATCTAAATCTCTTGCATCTAATCTTATATCTATGTTTCCTTATTCTAGATCTCTCAATCATTGAACTGAAACAATCTGTTTCTATCTATTCTGTCCTATCCCTTTATAATTTTTAACATTCTATCAAGTCATCCCATAATCTCATCTGTTCTAATGAAATGAGCTCCAATTTTTAAAGACTTTCTTCCTATTTGTATTTTCTCATACCAGGCAGCATCCTAGCGAATCTTTACTGTACCCTCTCCATTGCCTCAATATTCTACCTACAGTGTGGAGCCCAAAACTACAACACTCCAACTGTGATCTTTCTCAGATTTTATTTAGATTCACCATTACATTGGGAGTGCTACCTCCATGAACCTACCCAAATTGGACAGGATTGTGGCAGACAAAAGACAAAAATTGGGTGATGAGGCCTGCCGCTCCCTCAAGGCTCCTGCCCCTATTCCAAATTATTTTCCCAGGATCACAAAACTGTAAATCTCTTACCTCCACCAGTCTTTATTCCCTCTACAATCTAAAAGCTTCTAAAACCCAACCTTGGTGTCACCTCATCATTATCTAAAGAATGGTGTCGCTGTAAAATCAGAAAGTGCAGCCTTGATATTTATTTGGAGCTGGGAAGAGAGCTGGGGGGAGGATTTTAGAATGGGAAACCCAGAAGTAAGAGTTTCCCGAATGTTCTGCCGAAATTAATAGGGGGATGTCTTTAACATTTTTTCAACAGGTTACTGGCCCGACAACAAGCCAGATTGACAGGCTGTCGAGCCAGAAAGCAGCCAGGGATCAGATGGCAGGTAAGTCTTCCATCGTGGGGGTTGGCGGGAGGTCGGCCATCATGTGGGGGTCAGACATTGAGGTGGGTCGAACATTGTAGGGAGGGTTGGACAATGCAGGAGTGATTGGACAGGGGGATATAGACATGGCGCGGGGTGGGGGGTGGTGTTGTTTGGCTCGAATCGGACATTGTAGGTGGGATATGGACATCATGGGTGTGAATTGGACATCATGGGGATTGCGGGGGCCGGACAATTGCTGGTGTCTAATCGCATGCAGGTAAGCCTGTTGGGCCGGGTGGAAACACTCCTGCTCCTCCTTGCCCACAAGCAGTGCAATAAAGACACTTACCTCATGGATTTGGCCCTAACCTGAGGAAGGACATTCTTGACATTCTTGCTATTGAGGGAGTGCAGCGAAGGTTCACCAGACTGATTCCCGGGATGGCGGGACTGACCTATCAAGAAAGACTGGATCAACTGGGCTTGTATTCACTGGAGTTCAGAAGAATGAGAGGGGACCTCATAGAAACGTTTAAAATTCTGACGGGGTTAGACAGGTTAGATGCAGGAAGAATGTTCCCAATGTTGGGGAAGTCCAGAACCAGGGGACACAGTCTAAGGATAAGGATAAGGATAAGATGAGGAGGAATTTCTTCACCCAGAGAGTGGTGAACCTGTGGAATTCTCTACCACAGAAAGTTGTTGAGGCCAATTCACTAAATATATTCAAAAAGGAGTTAGATGAGGTCCTTACTACTAGGGGAATCAAGGGGTATGGTGAGAAAGCAGGAATGGGGTACTGAAGTTGCATGTTCAGCCATGAACTCATTGAATGGCGGTGCAGGCTAGAAGGGCCGAATGGCCTACTCCTGCACCTATTTTCTATGTTTCTATGTTTCTATGTTTCTCACTCACTTTTACCTGCTGGGATTCCGGAGGCCAAGAAATCCCAGCTTTCATGTGTTAAAAATAAAAATTCATTTAAAATGGAGGCAAGGAGCCATCTTAAAGGATTTCAGTGACCGACCGGCCACCTGAGATTGGATTGGTCGCCCGGCACCCGAAACATCTCCATTAAAATCGGAAGTGGGCAGGTTGGAGGTGGATTGGGGTCAGGTTTGAGAATTTATACATTTTTACTTACCACCCTCACGTAACCTATCCATGCTTTGGGGATTATAATTCTTATCTCTGACACAGAAAGACAAAGGGTACAGAAACTAAGATTGTATGGCTATGCCAGCCTGATACCAGCCGATATAAATGCATCAGTTAGAAGCACAAGCTTTCCTGAGATCAAGGGAGGTGAGATTTAAGGCAGATCTAGCTATTAGCATGGAAGGTGAATTTACCCAATGCATCCAGGAGGAATGGATAGGACCTCTACAGGGAAGGCTTCATGACTCTGATGTCTCAGAATCCTCCCAGAGCAAAGTGAGACAAGAAGTTCATCCATGCCAGCTCATAAGGACGAGTCGTATAAGTTCTGGAAACGTTGATAACTACAAGCCTATAAGGGATACAATTTCTGCTTTGGGTGCAATCAGCGAAACGGGCGCAAATTGTGCCCAAGATTGCACCCGTATTGAAAAGGTGTTTTTTCTTGAGTAGTTGTTCGAACTCATTTGCATATCGCCAAGCACAAAATCTGTCATGAACCAGTGCAATTGGGCAGCGTTTTATAAAGTAGTTTAAAAAAAAATTTGCTTTTAAAAAATTCCATGATATATTTAAGAGTGGTAACTAGGTGTAGTTTGACCAATAGTGCTGAAACATTTTTAATCACAGTGTTTTCCACCACCTGTTAGTAACCTGATTTTAAATTACTGAAAATGACTTTTAAAATATATACAGAACCATACAGGGTCAGTAACCAGAGGTCATAGATTCAAAATCATTGGCAAAAGATCTAGAGTGGAGATGAGAAGAGTTTTTTTCACTCAGAGAGTTGTCGGGATCTGGAATGCTCTACCTGAAAAGATGGTGGAAGCTGATTCCATAAATAATTTTAAAAGGGAGTTGGGCAGGTACTGGAGGATGAAGAACCTGTATGGTTACAGCCTAAAAGCCAGAGTGTGAGTCTAACCACGACTGCTCTTTCAAAGAGCCAGCACATGCACAACAGGCCAAATGGCCTCCTTCTGTGCTGTAAGTTTCTATGATTTAGTAGTTATATTGAGGTACAGTAGTCAATTTCTTAGTAACTAAAAAAAAAATTATATTCAGAAGCTTTTAAGGCCTGTAAACGAGCACAATTAGCAGAAACTCCCAGTGATGATTAATTCATCCTGGGGTCATGGCCAGTTTTGTGGGTGTGACTTGCTTCTAGCTAGATGGTTTTTAAACTAATGCAAAAGATCGTGGAAACTTGAGTTGGGCTGAATGCAATTTGCACTGAAAATTCCACAATCTTTTGCACTGGTCACTCTGATTTCAGGTCAAAAAACCAGCGTAACTGAGTGGAACCTCTAAGTCATAGACTTCAATTTATCATCAGACTGGCTGCCTAATGTTGTTAACCTGTCAGGTTTCTCCAAGTCTAATCTGCAAGACAGTTAATGCTGAATTACTGTGACATAATTGACGTGTCTTTGTAATCTCTCTTATTTATTTTGTTAATTAACCCAATCTACTAATTATTTGTATACTCAAAGTTTACATTCAAATGCTGCTATAGGCCCTGATTTTAACTCCAGGTGGATTCCCTGCTCAGGCCTGAGTTAAAATTGCAGTCAGGTCTCAATGATGTAATCGGGCCACAACATGCAAAGAAGGATTCTGTTGGCTCCGGGTGTGTGTCCTTGCTGGCTGCTCAAGAGAGCAGGTTAAAATTGCAGGTGTTGCGATCATGGCAGCTTTCGGACAGGTAAGAGCCAAGGCGATTTTAACTGCCCACCCGCCAGGTTTCTGCTTAGTGAGTAGGGTTAAAATTGCCTCATGTTTAGGGTTAATAAACAATTGTTAGTTCATATTTTTGTTGCCTGATTTCTTCTTTGATAATTGTCAAGAAAGTGTTAACTTGTTCACTCAGTAACTTATGCACATTGTGTTGGGAGGCTGGTAGTGTAAATGCTAGTATCATCTGAACTGGTTGATGTAAGACAGTTTGGCAAGGCAAATTTAGGCATCATTAACTCCTAGATATTGAAATGGGTGGTAAATCCCAGATGATTTCTTGTTTAGGAGTTAAGGTAAAGGGTTAAGAATTCATCTGGTTCCCTTGATAGATATTCTTGTCAGGGCATCAATCCCAACGTTCCTACAACTATGGGCCTTGACCCTTCGCCTGGATTTCTCAATTTGAAAAAAAAATCAGCAAACATCCAGATATAACTCAGTAAACAAGTCAAAATTACATCCCAGGTCACACTAACAGGCTAGCAGAGGAGGCGGGAGAAGAAGAATAAATAGAATATAAGAAACATGCTTTGTTTTTTAAAGTATTTATTTTCATTGTTATCTGTCTGGGTTGAGATCTCCTGCTTTAGTGGTCCTAGTGCAACCCAGGAACTCAATGTGGGAAATTCGCAACAGAGAGCTTCCTGATAGGTGCTCCCAGCATCCACCAGGGTGCGCTGAGGTGAAAAATCACAGCCCTGCTGTTTATTAAAGGCTTCGTGTGGGTCAAAGGAGCAGGAGTGCCCCCTCTGGCCCTATAAGGAGGCTTTGGGCCTCCTCTGCCCCAGATCTCACCATCCTGCGATTGCAAACTTTCCTGATTCCCTCCCATCCCCACCCCCCGTTCTTGACTTACCTTGTCTGGTTTCCCGGTGGCGACTTGATGTCCCACAAATTTCGACTCCTGCCCGCCAGCAGTGACAACATTCCGACCAGCTTCAGGCAGGAATCAGTATCGGAGCATGCTAATAAGGCACAAGAGTTAAAATCTCCTGAGCATCACACTCTGGCAAGAATCTTCCCAGCCTTGCGAGTGCGGGTTTGGAGATGAGCCCGCTGTCAAAATGGCCCTGATTGACAGCGGGTCGGGATCCCGCTCTAAACCCGCTTCAGTGTGAGTTTCTGACCTGTCAAATCTGCATTCAGATAGGAAACCCGACAGCAAGCACCGGGACAGGTAATTAACATAATTAAAAGATACTTAAATGCTATAAGAAGTTTAAAAGCAGGCACTTACAATTTTATCAACATTTTGACGGGTTTGCCGTCCTTCGGGTTTCACGCCAGGTAAGTGGAGACGGGTTCTCAGTGACTCTCTAACTGCTTTGGCTAGTTGACAGCTGCAGAAGTGGTATAAAAGCTACCATTTCACAGCTGTTCACTTTCCAATGTCAGAAGCTGAAGCCTTCAGGTTTTAGGAAGAGACTTTTTAACTGTATGAACTTTGGAAGTGTTTGCAGTGAACTCTCTATTCACTGTCATCTCCTTGGAGCAACCTCTCTTACCATTGACAGGGTGCTTCTGTCATCTCAACCTCACCTGCCATCTATTCCAGCAGCATCGATGCCCTTGAAAAAAATCTGACCATGATCCTCAGAATCCCAAAATTATCATCCCCAGCACCAACATCACTAAACACACCAGCATCACAATCAATCTTCTCCGCAATCACCCGATGCTGCACAGTACACAGGCATCAGCACTCGACCACATTGCTGCTCGGGAGGCCAGTAATGGCCTTACCATCGCCACAATTACTTCATTTCAAGCTGTACACCATGACTGCCACACGATGTGCTTGGTTGGCACCATCCTACACCAACTCCATAAAGCATCACTGCAATGTGCAACCCATTCCTTTCACACTCATGACCATTGTGAGGGCTACCCTAATGTCTCACCATTCACTATAATTCACTAAGCCACTTCCAAAGGTGCCCACAAATCTGTTCAAGAATGCAAAGTACTGAAAATAAAGATTTCAATGTTTGACAACACATCAACATTAACTATATATGAACATTGGCTAAAGGACCCAAGTGCCTACCCTTGTGTGTTGTTAGTTGGTATGATTGAACAAGGATGAGGGTGAGTGTGAGGGGTGGCTAGTGAAATGGGGAACTGATAAAATAGATAGAGAGCAAGAGGGATGGGTGGAGGTGCAAGGTAAGTTGGTGTGAGTAAGGATGTGGAGAAGTAGGGTAGGGAAGGCAGAGTGATGGGGATATGATGAGCGGCACAGCAGGATAAGGTTGAGTGTGGCTTTGTATAAGATACACCTATTTTTCTTGGAAGAGGTCACAAACAAACTGTTTTAACTGTTTTAAAGTAAAAAAAACCTTTGGACTACCTGGGAGGGGAACAGGAGCCAGCCTGAGGCAAGTGGTGACTCATCACCCATTAAAAGCGATCTCTGTGGTCAAGGACGAAACTTGGTTATGCATACAGACAAAGAGATTGATACCCCAGAGACCACAAGTCTACAAGAATACCAGGACTACAAAGGACCCTACGGAATGCACATTTTGGATAACAGCGCATTAAGGATAAGGAGTTATCTTTTGCACTGTCGACTCCGTGTGCAAATTAGTAGCCATTCAAACTCATCACCACAGCCAGTTAAACGAATCACCGCATCGATCCAGACGCATTAATCGGACCCCAGCCCAGCAGGAAACTTATTCATACTATTCATATAAATATACGAACACAGAAGCACAAGCAGGCACAGAAGGGAAGGAACAGAAGCAGGAGGAAGAACGAAGGAAGAAGAACCAACATGTCACAGAATCAATGACCACGAACCGACAATAGCGACAGCCAGGGCTGGTGATTGACTTATGTCTTAAGTCAATTTCTCTCAGAAGTCTAATCCTGTAGTTTTAGTCGGTTTTTATTGCATAATAAAACTGACACTGGTTAAACCTAAATTTTGTGCCACGTGTTGTCCTTTCCCCTATAAGTTCCGAGGTCTAAAAAACAGAGTAGAGTGAAAAACAAACACTCTACATTTGTACTAATGTTTCGTGATCTATTGAGATCATTGAAAGGTTTACACCACTGCAGCCTGGTCCTCCGGATGACATCCCTGCTTGTGCCCTCCTGTGCAATGTGCAACCAGGCTGCGTTGGTGTCCTGGGGAGGTCCCTTCCGCCCATGACAAGGGAAGAGGACCTCCCTATGTGCTATGACTCCCTCCATAAGCATCTGGAGGGAGTCATTCCGAGAACTCAATACTGCAGAGACTCTAGAGGAGTATAAGAAATGCAGGAGTGCAATTAAAAAATATATCAGGAAAGCAAAGAGAGCATGAAAGAATGTTGGCAAGTAAAATCAGGGAAAAATCAAAGATGTTTTATAAATGGATGCATCTATTTGTACTAATCGAAATGCAGCCGTTTCTCTGATTGGCTTTCCAGACCTATTGCTGATTGGTCCCCTTGGAGGATAAGCCACACTCTGAAATTCCTCTGGAATGTGTGACTGGAACCGCCCAGCCCAAGTTCTGAGTGAATTTCCAATTTGTAATTCGATCCATTTGACTTCAGAAGCCACAGAGGATAGATCTCCCCAAAAGACACCAAGTTCCAGCCGAAGTCCATTACCCCCGCGTAAGTGCATCTCTCCCTCAGCTGAAGACCCTTACCCCAGCACGTGTGCTGCCTCTCACAGCCAAAGTCCATTACCCCAGTGTAAGTACATCATACCCCCAGCTGAAGTCCATTACCCAAGCGCAAGACCTTAACCCCCCCACTCCCTCATAGATGAGGCATTGTGTGCGGATTGTTAACATGTTTATTGGGTGTGAAGTGAATAGTGAGTGTCGTGACTTCTGGATTTCATCCACCCCAACGAGGTCCCTTGTAACTCATGCACCGAGATTGCACGCACCAGGGGTAGGAAGAACGTGATCCATCTTCTCTGAGTTCACTCTCTCCCCACTCCCACCCCCTCGCCACCTGTTTCTCTCTCTTCCCACCCCCCCACCGCCCTGCCCTTCCAGGCGCTCTCTCTCACCCCCAAGCTCTCCCCCCACCCGCAAGCTCTCTCTCTCTTCCCTCATCCCAAACTCTCTCCCTTTCCACTCCACATACTCAACCTCTCTTCCCCGAAGCTCTTTCTCCCCGCAAGCTCTTTCTCCCCCCAAAGCTCTCTCTGCCCCCAAGCTCTCTCTCCACCCCCGCAAGCTCTCTCTCCCCCCCAAGCTCTAGCTCCCCACCAAGCTTTCTCTCTCCCCAATCTCTCTCTCTCCCTCTAAGCTCTCTCTACCCCCCCCCAAGCTCTCTCCCCCACAAGCTCTCTCCCCCCCAAGCTCTCTCTCCCCCCCAAGCTCTCTCTCTCCCCCCAAGCTCTCTCTCCCCCCACAAGCTCTCTCTCCCCCCACAAGCTCTAGCTCCCCACCAAGCTTTCTCTCTCCCCAATCTCTCTCTCTCCCCCTAAGCTCTCTCTCCTCCCCCAAGCTCTCTCCCCCACAAGCTCTCTCCCCCCCAAGCTCTCTCTCCCCCCCAAGCTCTCTCTCTCCCCCCAAGCTCTCTCTCCCCTAACAAGCTCTCTCTCCCCCCCAAGCTCTCTCTCCCCCCCAAGCTCTCTCTTCCCCCCCCAAGCTCTCTCTCCTCCCCAAGCTCTCTCTCTCCCCCAAGCTCTCTCCCGCCAAGCTCTCTCTCCTCCCCAAGCTCTCTCTCTCCGCCAAGCTCTCTCCCCCCAAGCTCTCTCTCCCCCCCAAGCTCTCTCTACCCCCTAAGCTCTCTCTCCCCCCCAAGCTCTCTCTTCCCCCCCAAGCTCTCTCTCCCCGCCAAGCTCTCTCTCCCCCCAAGCTCTCTCTCTCCCCCCCAAGCTCTCTCTCTCCCCCCCCAAGCTCTCTCTCCCTCCCCCAAGCTCTTTCTCACCCCGCAAGCTCTCTCTCGCCCCCCCAAGCTCTCTCTCCCCCAAAGCTCTCTCTCTCCCGCAAAGTTCTCTCTCCCCCCAAGCTCTCTCTCTTTTTCCCCAAGCTCTCTCTCTCTCTCCCCCTCAAGCTCTCTCTCTCTCCCCCTCAAGCTCTCTTTCCCCCCAAAGCTCTCTCTCCCCCCCAAGCTCTCTCTCCCCCCCAAACTCTCTCTCTCCCCCCAAGCTCTCTCTCCCCCCCAAGCTCTCTCTCTCCCCCCCCAAGCTCTCTTCCCCCCCAGCTCTCTCTCCCCCCCAAGCTCTCTCTCCCCCCCCAAGCTCTCTCCCCCCGCAAGCTCTCTCTCCCTCCCCCAAGCTCTCTCTCACCCCGCAAGCTCTCTCTCGCCCCCCAAGCTCTCTCTCCCCCCAAGCTCTCTCTCTCCCGCAAAGTTCTCTCTCTCCCCCAAGCTCTCTCTCCCTCCAAGCTCTCTCTCTTTCCCCCCAAGCTCTCTCTCTCTCCCCCTCAAGCTCTCTCTCTCTCCCCCTCAAGCTCTCTTATCACCCTAAAGCTCTCTCTCCCCCCAAGCTCTCTCTCCCCCCCAAGCTCTCTCTCTCCCCCCAAGCTCTCTCTCTCCCCAAGCTCTCTCTCTCCCCCTCAAAGCTCTCTCCCCCCCCAAGCTCTCTCTCATCCCCCAAGCTCTCTCTCCCCCTAAGCTCTCTCTCTCCCCCTAAGCTCTCTCTCTCTCCCCCCAAGTTCTCTCTCCCCTCAAGTTCTCTCTCCCCCCAAGCTCTCTCTCTCCCCCCCAAGCTCTCTCTCACCCCCAAGCTCTCTCTCCCCCCAAGCTCTCTCTCTCTCCCCCTCAAGCTCTCTTTCCCCCCCAAAGCTCTCTTTCCCCCCCAAAGCTCTCTCTCCCTGCCAAGCTCTCTCTGCCCCCCCAAGTTCTCTGTGTCCCCCAAGCTCTCTGTTCGCCCCCAATCTCTCTCTGCACCCCCCCTCCAAAGCTCTCTCTCCCCGCTTCTCGCTCTCCCCGCTGCCCGCTCTCCCCGGCGCTGTGGGAGGCTCGGGGCCTGCTCGGCGGATGCGTTTGGCTGCTCAGAGGAGGCAACGTGGCGTTGGATGCATGCACAGAAAAGAGTCAGTAGGAATTGCGCTGGGGGTGGGGTGGTGGGGGCAGAGTTGGTGATATTTGTCCTAACTCTCACTTCTGCACATGCATCAGGAGGCGCATGCACAGAAGGGAGACTTATTATAAATAGTTACTCCATTTATAAATACATTAAGAGCAAGAGGATAACTAGAGAAAGAATGGGGTCTATTCGAGACCACAAAGGAAATCTGTGTCTGGAGGCAGAAGATGTGGGTATGATTCTTAATAAGTACTTTGCTTATGTTTTCACAAACAAGAGGGGCAATGCGGACTTTGCAATGAGGGAGGGGAGGAAGAGTGTGAAATATTAGACAAGATAAATATAGTGAGAGAGGAAGTAGCAGGGGCTTAGCAGATTTGAAAGTGGATAAATCCCCAGGCCTGGATGAAATGTATCCCAGGCTGTTAAGAGAAGCAAAAGAGGAATTAGCAGAGACTCTGACCATCATTTTCCAATCCTCTCTGGCGGCAGGTGTGGTGCCAGAGGACTGGAGGACTGTTAATGTTGTACCTTTGTTTAAAAGGGGCGAAAAGGATAGACTGAGTAATTACAGGCCAGTCAGCCTAAGCTCAATGGTCGGAGAATTATTGGAAAAAATCCTGAGGGACAGGATAAATCTTCATTTGGAAAGACCAATCAAGGACAGTCAGAATGGATTTGTTTCCGGAAGGTCATATCTGACTAACTTGATTCAATGTTTCGAGGAGTTAACCAGGAAGGTCAATGAGGTAGTGTATATGGATTTTAGTAAAGCTTTTGATAAGGTCCCACATAGCAGACTGGTCACGAAAGTAAAAGCCAATGGGATCCAGGGCAAAGTATTAAGTTTGATCCAAAATTGGCTCAGAGGCTGGAAGCAAAGGATAATGGTTTATGGGTATTTTTGTGACTGGAAGGCTGCATCCAGTGCTGGGTCCCTTGTTTTTTGTGGTATATATCAATGACTTGGACTTGAATGTTGGGAGTATGATTAAGAAGTTTGATACTAAAGTAGGCTATGTGGTTGATAATGAAGAAGAAAGCTGCGGATTGCAGAAAGATATCAATGTACTGGTCAGGTGGGTGGAATAGTGGCAAATGGAATTCAATGTGGATAAGTGTGAGGTAATGCATTTGGGGAGGTCTAACAATGCAAGGTAATATGCATTAAATGGTATGACACTGAAAAGTGTAGAGGAACAAAGGGACCTTGGAGTGCAGGTCTATAGATCCCTGAAGGTAGCAGGCCAGGTAGATAAGATAAGATGGTTAAGAAGGCATATGGAATATTTACCTTTTATTAGTCGAGGCATGGAATACAAGAGCAAGGAAGTTATGGAAGTATAAAACATTGGTTAGGCCGCAGCTGGAGTACTGTGTGTAGTTATGGTCACCACATCACAGGAAAGCTGTGATTGCACTGGAAAGGGTGCAGAGGAGATTTACAAGAATGTTGCCTGGACTGGAGAATTTTCACTATGAGGAAAGATTGGAGATGCTGGGTCTGTTTTCTTTGTAACAGAGGAGGCTGAGGAGAGACCTGATTGAGGTGTATTAAATTATATGGGGCCTGGATAGAGTGGGCAGATTGGAAAACTGCAAATGTAATGCCCCTATTTAAAAAAGGAAGTAGACAAAAAGCAGGAAACTATAGACCAGTAAGCCTAACATCTGTGGTTGGGAAGATGTTGGAGTCCATTATTAAAGAAGCAGTAGCAGGACATTTAGAAAAGCAAAATTCAGTCAGGCAGAGTCAGCATGGATTTATGAAGGGGAAGTCATGTTTGACAAATTTGCTAGAATTCTTTGAGGATGTAATGAACAGGGTGGACAAAGGGGAACCAGTGGATGTGGTGTATTTGGACTTCCAGAAGGCATTTGACAAGGTGCTACATAAAAGGTTACTGCACAAAATAAAAGTTCACAGGCTTGGGGGTAATATATTAGCATGATAGAGGATTGGCTAACTAACAGAAAACAGAGAGTCGGGATAAATGGTTCATTCTTGGGTTGGCAATTGTAACTAGTGGGTTGCCGCAGGCATCACTGCTGGGACTCCAACTATTTACAATATATATTAACAACTTGGAAGAAGGGACTGAGTGTAACGTAGCCAAGTTTGCCGATGATACAAAGATGGGAGGAAAAGCAATGTGTGAAGGGGACATACAAAATCTGCAAAAGGACATAGACAGGCTAAGTGAGTTGGCAGAAATTTGACAGATGGAGTATAATGTTGGAAAGTGTGAGGTCATGCACTTTGGCAGAAAAAAAATCAATGAGCAAGTTATTATTTAAATGGAGAAAGATTGCAAAGTGCTGCAGTACAGCAGGACCTGGGGGTACTTGTGCATGAAACACAAAAGGTTAGTATGCAGGTACAGCAAGTGATCAGGAAGGCCAATGGAATCTTGGCCTTTATTGCAAAGGGGATGAAGTATAAAAGCAGGGAAATCTTACTACAGCTACATAAGGTATTGGTGAGGCCACACCTGGAATACTGCATGCAGTTTTGCTTTCCATATTTACGAAAGGATTTACTTGCTTTGGAGGCAGTTCAGAGAAGGTTCATTAGGTTGATTCTAGTGATGAGGGGGTTGATTTATGAGGAAAGGTTGAGTAGGTTAGGCCTCTACTCATTGGAATTCAGAAGAATGAGAGGCGATCTTATCAAAATATATAAGATTATGAGGGGGCTTGACAAGGTGGATGCAGAGAGGATGTTTCCACTGATAGGGGGGACTAGAACTGGAGGGCATAATCTTAAAATAACAGGCCGCCCATTTAAAACTGAGATGAGGAGAAATTTCTTCTCTCAGAGAATTGTGGATCTGTGGAATTCGCTGCCTCAGAGAGCTGTGGAAGCTGGGACTTTGAATAAATTTAAGACAGAAATAGACAGTTTCTTAAACGATAAGGGAATGAGGGGTTATGGAGAGCGGGCAGGGAAGTGAACCTGAGTCCATGATCGGATCAACCATGATCGTATTAAATGGTGGAGTAGGCTCGAGGGGCCGTATGACCTACTCCTGCTCCTATTTCTTATGTTCTTATGTTCTGATGTTCTTATGACCTGTTTCCCTTGGTGGAGGCATGAACAATGAAGGGACATAGATTTAAAGTAATTGGGGGGAGGTTTAGAGGATAAATGAAGATAAATATCTTCACCCAGAGTGTGGTGGGGGTCTGGAACTCATTAACTGAAAGGGTGGTAGAGGCAGAAACCCCTACCACATTAAAAAAATTCGAGGAATGAGCACTTAAAGTGCCGT